>NW_015171535.1:309797-332132 GCF_001447785.1 Gekko japonicus | reverse complement strand
CTATGGCAATATATGCTGCTGAAATCCCTCCCTTTCCTAAATCCCAGCCTCCCAAGGTTCCACCCTGAAATCTTAGGACATTTCTCAACCTGGACTTTGTAACCCTACTACCATGAGTAATGTTATTCCTAACATTTATCTGGATTAGTGCTACAGCACTGGGAGGGGGAGGTAACCTTTCTCCCCTTTGCACTGGTTTTTTGATTATACTCAGGGGTAATGTTTTGTGTATCAAATGGCACAGGGGAGAAGAGTTAAGCCTCCTCTTCCAAGCACCACAAACAATTTCATGTCTGGAACTCCAGCACCATTGGTTGTTTAATATCATTTTGAACTCAACCTGGAATTCTCTACATAAATACTTCTTTTCTTCTCTTTCCCCCTCCAGAACTGGCAAATGACTAGGGTTGCCAGATCTCTGGTTGGGGCGGGGCTTCCCCGATTTCAAGGGTTCCAATCCACCACCAGCCAGCTGGCTGGCAGGGGAAGCCCCACCCCCAAACAGCCCCTTCCCGTGTCAATGTTGTAGGCATGATGACATCAACAGGAAGTGATGTCATCACACCAGGCACATCACATGGTGACTTTCTAGCATTTTGGCCAAAACTCTATGGTTTTGGGAGCTTGGACCTGGGAGCCCCCCGCTGGAAGCCTGGTTAAACTTGGCAATCCTACAAATTACTTGTGTGTTTAAAGGACTGTATCAGGCCCAGTAATGACTAGATAAAAATCTCTTCAGAAGATAAATGGCAAGGCAGTCAACTCTACAGAATGAGAGATATTGAACAGTGAATAGCCCTTTGGAACCTCTCTGACATCTTTTCACCAGACAGCTCCTTCAAACAGGAGTGAGAATTAATTCCACAAGAGTGGCTTTAGAGATCATCTGGGAGACTCAAACCAGAAGCCTGTTTTGCTCTCTGAGCAAACTGGTGACAAGCCAAGATACCTGGACGTGTAAGAACACAATCGGATTGCATTCAGTGTTTTCTCTGAACATCAGTGCCAGATAAAAACCTTGGGAAGCATGAAGAACATTTTTTTAAACCACAGAGTTGGCCTACTAAGGGAGATCATCCATTCTTATCCCGTGCCCCTCCGCAGATGCAGGCACACGTGTATCTCTCCATAATTATATGGTTTGCAAAGCTCAGAGAAGGATTATAATTAAAAGCAGAGTCATGACACACTAAAAGAATAAATTCCAGAAGATCTATTGCCCACATCATATAATTAATTGTAATGTACTGTTCTGGGCTTAAATACTTTGTTGTCTTTTCTTGGGGGAAAGTAACTGAATAGAGGAATAATTGGGCCATGTGATATGTCCCTATATGCATGTGGCAGATCAGCTACATCATTTACACCCATAATAGCCCAGCCTTTGAAAGGAAGCATTGGCGTAAACCTCAAAAAAATAAATGAGGGGGAAAACTGCTACCTCAGTTCACTGAGAAAACTCTGGTATTGCTTCTCAGCAATTGCTATTGATTCTCAGCTGAAATCTAACTGGAAGACACATTGGGGCAAGAGCTTAAGGTGACTCTTGTAAGAGCTCTGCTACAGAGGAGGAAAAAGGCTGTAGCAAACACTTTCCCTTGTGCCAGTGAATCATCTAGGTTGGTTTTCTGCAAAGGCCTTTGGGCGCTGCCTCAGTTGCTATGTCTAGGGTTGCCAAGTTCCTTTGTCGTGCCAATGGGGGGATTTGGGGAGTGGGTGGGGACATCATGTGATGCACTGACATAACCTACAACTTTCCGGCTGCCCCACTCAAGCCATCATAGAGCATACTTTGACCGGGTCCTGCTTGCAGTCTCCTTTGCCACACCCAGCCCTGCTTGCATCTCTCCTTCCCTGAGATCCGCAAGCCCAGCTTTGATCACGCACTGAGAGCCTTGGACGTCCTGTCCTGCCTGGCACATTTTAAAGGCTCCCTTTCTCTCTCGTGTTGTCCCCATCAGCAGATCCTGCTCCTCTTCTTCCTTCAAGTAATTTTCCTCTTTTCGCTGCAGCTCATTCCCCTCCACAGCTTCAGATTCCGGATCCTCCATCCCACCTGGCCGCATATGAGTTCATCCCTCTGCTCTTTCTCCCAGTCACTTTCCCACCCCCCTGAGTTTGGTGTTGCCATGACTGTGGCTCCTTTAAGCAAATACAAGGCTGTTGATTGTTTTGTTACACTGCACTCCCCTCGCTTCCACCAAGCCCAGCAAAGCGAGAGAGGGCTTTGATAGGAACCGCTGGTGCAGGCGCCGAGCAGACACCCTCCCCCCTTTTCCTTTGCCTCCTCCCTTTGGAGAGAAATTGGAGTCCTCTCTTCTACGCATGTATGAGGTCACCAGGTCCATGTGTGCACAGAAGCACTGGCAGGGAGAGAAGCTTCTGCCCTTAAGGCAGAATGCCCATAAACAGATGCCAGACCAGAAACTGAACCAGACAGATATTTCTGATTTTGTTTTCTGAGCCTAGACCTGATTCCAGGTGACGTCAGTGCATTGCACTGGGTGTCACTGTTTGGGGGTTGGGGGATTTCCTCCCGCCAGTGGCTGGCGGCGAGCAGGAGCCCAGAAACTGGGGGAACCCCCACCTGGGGAAGGGTATCCCTAGCTATATCCTTAATGAGAAAGTCATGTATTACCATTTAGACTGAAAGAGCTCCATGGACAACTGTGACTATCCAGTGTGTCTCTCTGTGTAGGGGGGCTCCTGTTTCTGTTTCATTTCTGTGGAGAGGAATGGCTTTGGAGAGGTGGCTGGTTGCATTGAACAGAAAAGCTGGTTCTCGTTGGCACTTTCATATGGCCCACATGGGTTTGGGATGTCTCGTGAGCACAAATTGTTGTTGCAATTGTGGATATTTATTTACATAATTTACTAATTTTCTATGGCACATGAGGAGGGCTTAAAAGCTTCTACCCATATCTCTAGAGCCCTAATGGTGGGGTGGGGCTCTTGCTCAGTAGTAGAGGTGTCATTGCATGCAGAAGGTTACCCAGGTTCAATTCCCAGCATTTCTATTTAAAAGTATCAGGTATTAGAAGATATTAAAGACTTCTGCCTGAGACCCCAGAGACCCATTGCTGGTCAGAACAGGCAAGTCTGACTTTGGTCATCCAAGGGTTTCACTCAATATAAGAAGCTTAATGTTCAAAGATGTAATGTGGTTGGGCTGCTCCTCTGGATGAAAAATGGGTTTCTTTCTTTAACTTAAACTTTAGATCTTGGTGAGTAAAAATTAGTTGTGGTCCTGAGCTATTAGTTGAATGTGGAAATATGTGCTCACACACTCAAGTCTCTGTGAACGGATATCCAGGATTCTATATATGTTTGTCTTAGGGCTTCAGCTGTTGGAACAGCATGTGGTGTTTCTTGGGAATCTACAACAACTGATGTACAAGGATGGAGTCCCTCCCCCCCCCGAACAAAATGTGGATGCCAGCAGAATCCATGAGCTTGGGAGTAAGCTGCTTGGTTGCTACTTTAGTACTTTTATAAATGTTTTGTTTATACTTAGGAACAGGGTGTTCTACTGTGGCATACCGCAGATACCTCAGACAACAACAGACGCATAGATAGAAACGGAGATAACTTTGAATGGTTTCTGGTTGGAGCGGTGCTGTAACTATGTACCCAAATTTTTGAAGACAGTATCTCCTCCAATACACACCCAATGGAAAGGGGTAACACTGGGCTCCTCAGCTTGGGTTGCCAACCTCCAGGTAGGCCCTGGAGGTCTCCTGGAATTTCAACTGATTTCCAGCCGACAGAGATTAGTCCTCCTGGAGAAGTGGCAGCTTCAGAGAGCAGGCACTATGGGTTCAACTGGGAATGATGAGGTCCCTGAGTCCACTTCAGGGATGCCTCTACAGCCTCTGGGATGAAATTCCCTTTGTTTACAAATGCCACGGGAGGCCAGTTCTGCTTATGACGTGATCCTGTTCCACTCTGCTGTTTTCAAGAGCCCAAGCCTCCTTCCTGTAAAGCTAACAATGGTATACAGTTCTAGCTGTGGCCCCCAGATAAAGCAAATACAATAGTTGTCGGTAGTTGTGGCTCCAGCTCTGCTGATCTATGTAGCATGATGTACACTGAGCAAAGCAGCTTGGAAATCCCCCAGTGGACCCACACACAAATAGGAAGCAGCTGCTTTTGCAAGGCACTGGCCACAAATAGGGATCACACCCCCCCCCCATGTCAGCTGCCACTCTGTTCAGCAGACAAAGAATGTGATGGAAAACCAGGCTGATTATTGTCACTTTTATAACTGCTGGGAAAAGCTATAAGGGAAGGGAAACTCCCAAGAAGGCACATAATCTTTCTTAGCAGGCCAAGGCAGGTTTTTATTCTGCTTTGTATTTTATTCTGCTCTCCATCTAGCTAGTTAAAATGAGTTCCTCTGCAGTTTCACTCATGAGGTTACCTTTGCCACCTCCGATGGTCACTAAGCTAACCCATTTTTTTTTTAAGCAAAGTGAATTTTGTTGCAGGATTTACAGTATCAGGAGCTGCTGGATGTACACAGGCAGGATAAGTCAAAAACCTCCCTGTATGCCAGGAGAAAAAGTGAGTCTGTCATGCATGCACATCTAGCAAATGACTAACACTGTGCTGTCTGGCTTTCGCCTGGTATGCTGTATTGGCTGCCGCGGCATTCTGCCTGTTCATGCAAGTACATGTCAGGCAGATCCTCTTGCAAAACTTCAGTAATCTTGTAAGGGGGGGGGAAGTAGAGTAGTTTTGTAATGTTAATATGAGAGGCGATCATATCAACACGTTTGACATGGTAAGGAATAAGAAGCAGTTGAGTTAAAAGCATCCTTACTGGACGACTGTGAAAGCAGATACCTTTATTGCTACATTACCTATTGCTTCACAACCATAAGACTTTGTGTCTAAGTTTGGGCATCCCAGCAAGTGAGAGTTATATAAATACAAACAGTCTTTTTTGCAGTTGAGCTCTCAATATGGATTTCTCAGGAGAGCTTGCAAACTTATTATTTTGATGAAAGAATGAAAAAAGGTATTTGGGATGTACAAATTAGCCCTTTGTTGTTTATTTGTTTTCACATGTTGTCACTTTGAGTCTTCTCAGTTTTACCCTTTATCATTCCTCATGTTCCTAACCAGTTTGTTTCTTCCAGGCTGGTTTATATTATTGATCTACCATCTATAGACACAAGTCATATTTAGAAAGCCACAGATTTAATGGGAAAGATTCAGTACAAGGAAATGGAAAATGGCTCAAAAATAAAGACTCACTTAATGTAACTGATGATCTCCAGACAACAGAGATCAGTTCCTCTGGAGAAAATGGCAGCTTTGGACTATGGCCCTATACAGGGCTCTTTGTGTAGAAAAAGCCCAGCAGGAACTCATTAGCATAATAGGCCACACCCAACAGCAGAAACTTATTAGCCTATTAGGCCACACCCCTGACATCACAGCTCATTGGCATATTAGGCCATGTTGCCACACCCACCTTTTGCTTCTTATTCTGTTTACTTTGTTTGTTGTCAAAACCCTCGGCTTTTTTTGTAGCAGGAACTTCTTTGCATGTTAGGCCACACCCCCCTAATGTAGCCAATTCTAATGAGTTTCTGCTGTTGGGTGTGGCCTATTATGCTAATGAATTCCTGCTGGGCGTGGCCAACTCAGGAGCCAGCTGGATCTCCGTTCCTGTGTGTTCCTGCCCAAAAATAGCCCTGGCCCTATAGCCCACTGGAATTGGCAACTCTGCATGAAGGCCAGGAGGGTGCAAGCAGGGTAACCTCAGCAGCAGTGCAGCTTTGGCAGTCTGCTACAGAGAGAGGTCAGGGTTACCTTCCTACCCACTGGTTATCCCTGGGAGCTTAATTTGGCTCTCTTGCCTCTCTACGGCTGAGTTGCAGCTTCCCGTAGAGCTGTTCCTTTGTCCCCCCCCCCAACTTGGAATGCAGTGTTGTGTGACACCATCTGATCTTTGGGGATGATCATGACATGGGTAGCCCAAACATTCTGCCTGTAGAGCCAACAGTGATGTACATAGGGTTGCCAAATCTTCTTCCCCCCGCGGCGGGGGAGCGTCGCCGCGGTCCGGGAGTCGTGCGGATGTGCGCGCGCCGGCAGCACGTCGCCAGAAGTGACGGGCAACGTGCTGACGTTGGGGGCGTGGCTGAGCTCATCGGAGGGGAAAACCATATGGGTTTTCCCTCCGACGAGCTCAGGCACGCCCCCCGGAAGCGGGGGGTTCCCCGCCCCCAGCCCGATTTGGCAACCCTAGATGTACAGTTCTAACAACAGTCCGTAAATAAAGCAAATACAAGCACTGCTGGTAAGTTGTGGCTCCAGCTCTGCTGATCTATGTAGCATATACTTGTAGATGGAGTAAAGCAGCTTGGAAATCCCTCACTGGACCTACACACAAATAGGAAGCAGCTGTATGCCCTGAAAATAAGGTTACTAATGGGAAGGTGGGGCCTGGATAGGGTTACTAGCCTCCAGGTGAGGCCTGGAGATCTCCTGGAATAATCTGATCTCCAGGTGACAGAGATCAGTTCCTCTGGAGGAAATGGCTGCTTTGGAGGGTAGAATCTACAGTCTTATACTGTGCTGAGGTCTCTTCCCTCCCCAAACCCCACCCTCCCCAGGCTCCACGTCCAAAATATCCAGGTGTTTCCCAGCTCAGAGCTAGCAATCTTAGAGACCAGGCTTGGGACAATGACGTTGTGCCAGTGTGCCTATGTCTCTTCTGGTTTAAACTGGAAGTGATACAGGGGAATGCTCTAGCTAGCATGTTAAAAGATTCTGCTAGCACACCAGGCCTTTCTTCCCCCCCGGTTCTTTCTGCCAATTCCCCAGGCCCCATTGGGCATCAGAGAATTACCAGGATGCCTCCTGCTATAGCAGGAAACCTGGCATCCCTTAGGAAATGGCAGCTTTAGGGGGAGGGGAAGACTCTAGGGCATTATAGCCCCACTGAGCTCTCTCTCCTCTACAAACTCTACTAGGGTTGCCAACTCCAGTTTGGGAAATTCCTGATTTAGGGGTGCTGCCTGGGGAGGGCATAGAGTTGCCAGTCCCCAGGTCCCAGCAGGGTTCCCCCCCATATTTCGGGGCTTCTGTCTACCTTTGGCCAGCTGGTTGGCAGGGAAACCCCGCCCCCCAAAAGCCACGTCCAGGCACAATGTCCCCAATGCAATGACATCACCCATGTCCAGGTGCAATGTCCCCGATGCACATGATGCTCTAGTCTGAGGGCAAAACTCTATGGTAAATTTGGCCGAAAACCATAGAGTTTTGCCCTCAAACCAGAACGTTGCTGTGTGACAGCACTGATGTGATGATGTCACTTTCAAGTCTTGTCATCATGTTGACAATGTCCTGGAATACCCCCCCAAATCCCCCCACTGGCACAGTGAGGGGACGTGGCAACCCTAGGAGGGGGGGATTTGGAGAGGGGAGGGACCTCAGCAGGGTATAATGCCACAGAATCCACCCTCCAAAGCAGTCATTTTCTCCACAGAAACTGATCTCTGTAGTCCGGAGATCAGTTATAATTCTGAGAAATCTCCAGGCCCCACCTGGAGCTTGGCAACATTAAACTCTACCCTCCTTTGGCACTGCCTCCAAATCTTTGGGGAGTTTCCCATGTTGCAGTTAGCAACCCTGCTGCAAAGTTCTTAGAATGAAAACTTCCATCGAGGTCTTGTCCCAGATACCCCAGACATCAGAAATTAGGTGGGTAGCTATGCAAGCAGTCTTTTCGGTGGCAGATCCCCACCTTTGGATTGCCTCCATGCTGCTGCGCAGTTGACACCTAGTCCTTTGTATTTCAGACCCCAGGCTGTGATGTTTCCGTTTATCCTGACATTTGGCTAGTTTCTGTGTGATTTTGTTTTTTGCTCTCATTTGAATGTTGGCTTTCAAGAGGTTTAACTATGTTCTTGTGGCATGCTGTTTTTATGAGTGCTTTTAAAGGTTTCATTGCATTGTGTTTTTAATGGGTTTTTTAATTGGCAGCAGGGGTCATTTCGTAGAAAAAGAGGTGCAGGAGCTCATTAGCATAACTTATTTGCATATGCCACACCCCCTGGCATCACCAGAAGTGTGTCAGAAGGCAACATCCACTGCTCAGGCTCCACTGGACTGTTTTGGATTGCTAGCTATTGGGGGGGGGGGACACACAGATCTATCCTCACAGAGGAGGGAGCGCTTGTGCCTGAATAAAACTTGGTCTTAAAGGTGCCACTGGACTGTTTTGGGCTGGAGGGGGGGCTCTGCAACTTACCTGGCTGCTTCTTGCTCTGACTGAGGGCTGCTGGGAGCAGGGGGTGGGGCTTGTTGCATGTGCCCGCCCCCATGGCCCTTTACTGCCGGAGCTCTGCTCCTGTGCACTCCAGCAGGAAATGACCGCTGATTAGCAGTCATCTCGAAATGCCAAAAACTGAGCATCTTTTAAAACTTTTTAAAAAACTTTTTTTTTACAGTTTATCTGCATTCAGGTTGTGAGAATTTCAGCAGGCAGTACACAGAAGCAGACACCTGGGAATTTTGTTCCCTAACACAAAAGGCCCTGCTGAATCAAGTATAGTCTGTAGGTAAGTTCCACTGTTAGGTACAAATTGAGTACAGGCTCAGTGACCTGTGATCTTATTGAGAAACCAGATACTGTACCTATTAATTGAGTACAGTTGGAGGGCATGATACCTGTCTCTCTGTAACAGAAACCGCTTGCCATTTAGAGTGCCCGGGCGTTATGCAATTAAGTTGAGGAAAATCGTATGACACTGCAAGACTGCTCTTATTGCAATTTAGATTTGCATTGCAAATAGGATGGAAATGCTTACTAACCCCAGGATTCATCCAAACAAACCAAAATATAAGATCAGTTGCTTAGATGATAAGAGAGGATCACAAGAAAGTCCACCTTAGATGTGCTGTGCGAAGCAGATATCTCCTGAAATGTCTCAGATCTTCTCCCTTCCACAGTTCCAAAACTGTTCTTACCCTTAGAAAAGCCCAGAGAAGCAGGAGATCGTGAGCTGCTTTCCTATTTCTCTCCCACACAGAATTTCATGCCCTTTCTTTTTAATTAATTAATTTATTTTAAAAGAGTCATATCCCGCCTTCTCTCCTTAGACTTAAGGTGAGTAACAATATAGCAACAAGGTTCAAGGACAAAAAAAACCAGGTTAATTAACAAGATAAGAACAAACTTGCAAGGTAAAAACAAAAATTAAACCACCCACACAAATTTAATACCAAAAACACACCAGAATTAAAAGAACTGCACAGAATAATAAGAAACATGCAGAGTAGAACCACTACCAAATCTGCCAAGCAGTTTATCCTCCACCAAATACCCCCCAAAATAAAACTGTCTTCAAGGCCTTCCTGAAGGCACTCAATGAAGGTACCCTCCACACCCACTGGTAATGGACTTGGAGCAATGGACCTCCCTTCAAGAAAGCCCATGATCTAGCTGTTGCCCAATGGGCAATCCTAAACAAAGGGATCACAAGCAGAAGCTGACTGAAGAGTGTAACTGGTATGTGGGGGCATATTGAAAGATGAGGCTTGATAGGTATGAGTGCTCTTGGTTCTGAAGGGCTTTAAAAGTGATAATAAGCACTGGGATTTGGAACCGGAAGAAAATGGGTAACCAGTGCAGTTGACGCAGCACTGGGGTTATACTTAAGAACATAAGAGAAGCCAATGTTGGATCAGGCCAATGGCCCATCTAGTCCAACACTCTGTCACACAGTGGCCAAAAATACCAGGTGCCATCAGGAGGTCCACCAGTGGGGCCAGGACACTAGAAGCCCTCCCACTGTCCCCCCCCCCCAAGAATACAGTGCATCACTTGCCCCAGAATGAGAGTTCCTATCTATACCTTGTGCTAATAGCCACTGATGGATCTCTGCTCCATATGCTTACCTAATTCCCTCTTGAAGCTGTCCATGCTTTTAGCCACCACCACCTTTTGTAGCAGTGAATTCCATTTGTTAATCACTCTCTGGGTGAAGAAGTACTTCCTTTTATCTGTTTTAACCCGACTGTTCAGCAATTTAATCGAGTGCCCACAAGTTCTTGTATTGTGAGAAAGGGAGAAAAGTACTTCTTTCTGTACCTGCTCTATCCCATGCATAATCTTATAAACCTCCATCATGTCACTCCTCAGCCATCGTTTCTCCAAGCTAAAGAACCCCAAACGTTTTAACCTTTCTTCATAGGGAAAGTGTTCCGACCCTTTTATCATTCTAGCTGCCCTTTTCTGCCCTTTTCCCAATGCTGTAATATCCTTTTTGAGGCGTGGTGACCAGAACTGTACACAGTACTCCAAATGAGGTCGCACCATTGATTTATACAAGGGCATTATGATACTGGCTGATTTGTTTTCAATTCCCTTCCTAAGAACCCCCAGCATAGCGTTTGCCTTTTTTTATTGCAGTCGCACACTGTCTTGACATTTTCATTGAGTTATCTACTATGACTCCAAGATCTCTCTCTTGGTCAGTCACTGCCAGTTCGGACCCCGTCAATGTGTATTTATTTTTGGCTCCAATGTGCATCACTTTGCACTTGGCCACATTGAATCCCATTTGCCATGTTGACGCCCACTCGCCCATCCTCTACAGATCCCTCACAGAGGATCCTCTACAGATCCTCTACAGATCCCTCACAGTCCTCCCTGGTTCTCACCACCCTGAACAACTTTGTGTCATCTGCAAATTTAGCCACTTCACTTTCCACTTTCCACATGGCTGCCACATTTTGTACCAAGTGAAGCTTCTGAGGCATCTGTCTCATCTCCTCCCCTTTGTCTCTATAGATGAACACACAGTGTAACCTGATTCTACGTATATTTACTAGGGTTGCCACCAGGTAAAGCTGGCAGCTTCCAGGAGGATTTGGGCGCAGGGACAAACATGCCAAAGTAATGCTAGCATGCAGCATTACTTCTGGCAAAAACCAGAAGTGATGTTGGGGCAATGTTCTAGGATTTTTTCCAAACTCTATGGTTAACCATAAAGCATTGGGCATATCCTAGAGTGTTGCCCTAACATCACAACATCACTTTTGGTTTTTGCTGGTGCAGTGCTTGAATTTAGTAAGAGACACTTACTTAAGAGCTCTTGGTGCTTTGGCTCTTAGCTGGCAACTCATAGCCTGCACCTTTGGATGATCCAGCCATTGAAACTAGCACCAGCTCAATACATAATTTGGTATTTGATTTATTGGTTGATGCCTTTATATTGCATTTTGTTTAGGGTGACCAGATTTTGCTAGTGAAAAAGGATGCTGTTCACCAAGAAGATTTGTTTTTCCTTGGATGACCAGACAAGTAAGAATTTCTTGCTGGCAAATGAAATCAACCATCCATTGTGGATGGGATGGGCTTATACACACACAGACAGATGGACAGCAAGTCAGACAGAAATATGGAAAACTATTCATTATAAATGTATATAAATAACTGCTTATTTTTACTGAAATTGTAAGGTCGTTCTACTTCTTTTTCATTTCTGCCAACAATGAAGCAAGGAAACTTTATTTCACATTCATGGCTAAATTTACATTTCCTCTTTGGTATATTCCTGGCCACAAAGAAAAAATACAAGCTGTTTCATCTTCTGCCTTGCTGGTCTGGATATTCCAAAGGGCTTCTCTTCAGCTAGGGTTGCCAGGTGGGGCCTGGAGATCTCCCGCTTTTACAACTGAGCTCCCCTGGAGAAAATGACTGCTTTGAAGGGTGGACTCTATAGCATTGTATCCTGCTGAGGCCCCACCCCTCTCCAAACCCTGTCCTCTCCTAGATCCACCCCCAAAGTCTCCAGGTATTTTCCAACCCAGACTTAACAACCCTATCTCCAGCACATGAGGTTGCTCACCTGCAGCAGAATAGACTAAAGTGGAGAATCCAGTCCAAAGCTGGTTAAAGATGTAATTAACAGATTTGCATAAAAGAAGCTAGATATATTCAACCATCATGTCAGTGTATTATTGATCTCAAAGTGTAACTGTAAATAACATTATTGTGACAGTAAATACAATTAATAAACATTCATGAAGTAATTGTGATTATTAGGATACATGAAGTTATTTTGATCGTTATAAAGTGATTGCTGACGAGAGCCTCCGGATTGAGTTCCGTTTTGTCTCTTTGTCTGAGCAAATCTTCAATAAGGGTTTCAAACAGTCCTATTATTATCCTAGCTGCAATTTCTGCATGTCATACAAACACCTTCAAGTAGTGTTAATCAGTAATTCATCTTCAATATGCACCTTATGTTGGGCGTTCTAAACATCAACTGAAAGGCGCCTACACTCGACAATGCTGCCGCCCCGCCTTCTCCTCCTTCTCCTCCTCCCCCCTCGGTCCCTCCTCTTGCCCTGCTGCCTCAGGAGCAGGGCCTGGGTGGGGAGGCAGAGCTGGAGCGCAGCCCCAGCCACGAGCAACCCGCTAAGAGCGAGCCCCTGTGGGCTGCAACAATCGCTGGGCAAGCTGCTTCCTGGGGGGGGGCGTCTGTGTGATGAAGTGGGGAAGAGTGAGGAAATGCACAACCTGCCTTCATCAGCCCCTTTTGCGCCCCCCATGTCATGCGTCTGGGAGCGGCAATGGCGTGCGGGCTTTTGGCGGGGGGAGGCGCAATTCGGCGCCCCATCCAGGGCCCGGTGCTCTAGGCGAATACCTAGTTTGCCTAGTGGGTGAGCCGGCCCTGAACTTACACTCCAAGGGAGAGAGCTGTTGGCCAGAGTCCACAGCTCACCAGAGTGACTGAGTCCACACAGTTGTGGAATAATAAACTAGATATTTTGCTTGGATTTGAGATTCAGAATGATTAAATCATAAAGAGCACATGAACACAATGCATTCAGAAAAGAAAGCAATGCCTTCAGTTCTCTCTCAAGCACAGGCAGAAGCTTCTAGTAGGGATCCCAAACATTGTGTCAAACTTGGTTGCCAGACAACCTTGCCCAGACTAATTTTCTGCTAGGCCTCTAAAAACATGTAAACTATTTCCAGTCATGATCCACTGCTATTGGACAGCTAACAGGAGCAACACCAGCAATCTCCATGAGCCCTACACTTCCTGGCAGTGGGCAGAAACTCTGTGCCATTGCTATGGAGAGGGAAGGAGTCAAGGACATGGAGCAAACCAGTCCACAGACCTAATCCCAATACACAAGAATGAAATAGAAAGTCCTGTTCAAAATACATACTAGAAAGTAGTGCTGGGGGCAAAACTGAAGCTTCTCCCCACTGGGGGACTGTAGGGCAAAATAGACTCAGCTTCCCAACAAAAAAAAAGAGCACATTTCCATCCATTTTTTAAAAAGAGCCCAAAGAGGATGGGCATCAAAAAAAGAGGACATGTCTTCTGAAAAGAGGACATCTGGTTACCCTATAACAGGGGTAATCAGTTCTGGGATATCTCCCAAATGGTGCCAGTGGAACAGATCTGCAAAACTTGCGACCTTCTAAGCAAAATACAATCCATCAGCCATGCAGGATAATAAGGTTGCCAAACTGGGGTGGGTGGGGGGAGTTGTGTGTGGTGGTGCTGGCAGTCTGCTAGAATTACAGCTGATCTCCATATGAGAGGGCTTGGTTTGCCTGGAGAAAATGGCTGCTTTGGAAGGTAGATTCTATGGCATTATATCCTGCTGAGCCCCTCTTCTCTTCAAACCTTCTTTCTCCAGGCTCCACCTCTGAATCTCTAGGAATTCCCCAACGTGGAGGTGGCAACCCTACCGGATGGTGCATCTTTTTGATCCCTGGATTTGTAGACTTTGCAGGAAAAACAGTCTGCTTGTCTTGCACCAGTGGGCCTACATCTGTGGCTGAAGAGCTGCATTCACCTTGGTGGATCATAAATTGTTCAGGAGATAGAGAACAGCTTTCTCCACAACATTTCCCCCCTTACCTCTTCTACAGGTCATTGGAAATCAACATTTTTATGGAACTGTATTACAGATTTTATTTTTTGTTCATAAAAAGAAAGATGCTTATGCATATTCATTTCCAGAAATGAATGAAATGTAGCATGCACAGATTATTTTGAATCTTTAAAAAACTCTTTTTGTCTTTGAGAGATAATTGGTAGGAGTTCTACCATGCAGATAAAAAGTTTCTTTTTGAAATATAACATCCATCTGTTACTGGGGAAAAAACAGTGTGTTGCTACTAGATACTATTTATAATGTGAACTGCAAATTATTTTCTGTCAAACCTTTTGATGGCATAGCTTTTGTGTCTGTGCCTAGCATGTACTAGTCAATCAATTAATATGTTTACAGATGGGAAAAATGTATTGATTAGAGCCTCCATGACCCTGAAATTGCTTTCAAGTATCACACAAGTCTATTATATCTAGTTGTTTTTTTTTTAATGGGAGCTCTTCAACAATCCAGCAAAGCATTCAGAAACACCTTCAGCTGCAAAGAAAGAACAATGTGCTAAGCAATGCTTCGTTGAATTATCCATTGGGTTTGCAAGAAAAATGGCTCTACTGGCTAATGTTACCATGTGGGCTTGTATTTGCATTTTGTCTGTATTGTGCTTATGAAGTATTGCTCAAATGTCTATGTATCTGTGATTTTGGAACTCAGGGTTCACTGCTATGTGTGTTTGCTGCTATGTGTTTGAATGGCGGGCCTTGCACCTCATGCTACCCACGGATGGACATAGCTGGGATGCCTGCCACAAAGCAGATGTCTGCCATGGAATTTTCCAATGTGCCCCTGGCCAGAGGAGGTCACCTCCAATATGCACAAGGAGACATTCGGAGAAGCAACAGGCGCGACCATCCTTGATGGATTGTGGGAAAGCACCAACTCCCTCTTTGCTATCTGGTTTGGGCATCAAAAGACAATACTGTTTATTGCTCTGAGGACCAGGCTCATCTCTACTCCAAAGGTTGCCAAGGGAAACGGAGGTTCACACATCACCACATGGCCCCCGCTTTGATGTAGGGTAGAATATCCTCATATCACCCACTGCCCCTCATTAGGACGTCACCCCTTAGTGGACCTATAGCCTTAGAATAGAGGACGGACCCCAGGGTTTATGGCAGGTAAGGCCATGCCCAGAACAGAACTGTTAAAAAGAGAAACGTGGCTTTGTTTCTCTCTCTCTCTTTCCGGCTTCTGATTTCTTCTCAGCGGACCTCAGATAAGTATAGCCGCCTACCTGTGAAGTCCTCCCCCTTATTTGATGCTTTTGTTATTTTACATGCTTTAATTGTTTCTATATGCTATTGTAACTAAGGATCTTGTGTGAATCTTGTATGCATCTGTTTTTGTGTGCTTGAAGAAACTGCTTTAGTAAAAGGCAACATTTATTCATAAACCTAGTGTGTTGTCTGACTTCCTGAAATAGCGAGCGTTTCATCGGCCAATCTGACCTCTGGATACACGGGTTAAGAACTCACGCACCGCCCACCCTCTGTAAGCAGAGTTGCCCTGGGCTCTCAGAACCATATTTGGACCGGTTCGGGTAACACTAAAGGATGTTCTACTGGCTAAAGGAAATTGCTGAGTGGTCGGGTTAGAATGGATAAAAGGAAGTACTTCTTCACCCAAAGAGTGATTAACACATGAAATTCACTGCCACAGGAAGTGGTGGCGGCTACAAGCATGGACGGCTTCAAAAGGGAATTAGATAAGCATATGGAGCAGAGGTCCATCAGTGGCTATTAGCCACAAGGTATAGATAGGGACTTTAGGGCAAGTGATACTCTGTCTTCTTGGTGCTTGGGGGGGCTCAACAGTGGGAGAGCTACTAATGTCCTGGCCCCACTGTTGGACCTCCTGATGGCACCTGGTATTTTTGGCCACTGTGTGACAGAGTGTTGGACTGGATGGGCCTTTGGCCTGATCCAACATTGGCGTCTCTTATGTTCTTAACCAATTATTTGAATGGAAAACAAGCCCTGCTAGATCTGATCAATGGTCCATCTGGTATAGCATCCTATGTCCCATTGCTCACAAGCAGTAGCTCAGAAGCCAGAGCCTTCCCTATTGTTGCTCCCAGCATCCAGGAGTTAGAAGTAAACTGCCTATGAACATGGAGGTTCAGGACAGACAAAAGCAATTTACACAGAGTGATTAAAATGTGGAATTCGCTGCCAGTGGATGTTGTGATGGCCACATGAATAAACAGATTTAAAAGGGGATTAGGTAGATTAATGGAGAATAAGTCTACCATTGGCTACCAGCCATGGTGGCTGAAGGGAACCTCTACATCCAAAGGCACTAATCCTCTAAATCCCAGAGCCTGGAGGCAACATCAGGGGAAGACCTCAGCCTCTATGCCCTGATATTGGCCATCCAGAGGACCTGGTTGGCTACTATGTGAGCCAGGATGCTGGACTAGATGGACTATTGGTCTGATCCAGCAGGGCTCTTCTTATGTTCTTATAGGAAGACACCTGGCATGCCAACCTTGTTGAAGTTAAACTGGTCTGGGTATGATCAGTAGCTGGATGAGGAAGCCCTTGGGACCCCTAAATATTCTGCCTTCAGTTCCAGGATGGAAAAAAGGAAGAACATGGATATAATAAACAAATCTCTTTGTGCATGTAGACATAGCTCCTCCAATGTGCCTGCTAAATATATTTTTGTAGGCAAGGAAGCATATGTAATCATTGGAGACCATATATACTGCTGAAATGGCTGGATTAGACCATATGGTTTACTAAATCCATGCCTCGATGCCTGTTGGTTTGATTCAAATTTCTGATATTCTTTTCTTTTTAAACACCCTTGGACAAGGTTTGCCAGCCTTCAGGTGGGGCCTGGAGATCTCCCGCTTTTACAACTGAGCTCCCCTGGAGAAAATGTCTGCTTTGAAGGGTGGACTCTATGGCACTGTATCATGCTGAGGTCCCTCCCCTCCCCAAACCCTGTCCTCTCCTGGATCCACCCTTAAAGTCTCCAGGTATTTTCCAACCCAGACCTGCTGCAACCCCACCTTGGACTGGCATTACAAAACACATTGCAGGGTTTGGGACCCTTTTTATGGATATACGTCTCCTCCTGCAACTTCCATTCATCTGTGTTGGTACCATTCTGGTGCAAGGGGAGCTCTAACATTAGTGGAACCCTTCCAAATGATACAGGTACTGCTCTTTTAGGAGGGCTAGGCAGACACCTTGGTGGCTGGCGGCTGCAGGAAGAGTTCCATTCAGATTCTACCTCTCCATTTCCCTCTGATTTATCTTGGTTCCATTGTGCCTTTTGTGCTGGAAAAAGAAATCTTCTGACTTTCCCATATTCCCTTGTAGTCTAACAAGAGTACTCTATTTTCCCTTCTAAGTACAAATATAGTTTCTCTGAATCTCAGAGCTCATTAGCTGTTATTCCCTGAATAAACTCAACTTACTGGCAGTTTTTTGAACAGAAACCAAATTTACTACCAAATTACCCTTGGTCACCACATCTGAGGCCTACCTACAGCAGCAGGGAACAGTGCTAATTCCAGCAGAAAGGCAACAGTACCATGCGGTGAGGGGGCTTGCCAGTTAGAAGAGGTCTCATATAAGAAAAAAAACATGACCTGGTGCAGCTGTTTGTATCACATTGTTGTAATGGAGGGAGAATCTACACCCATTGGAATGTTCTGGTTAAGGCCTTTCAAAGATATTGAAACTCTGAATACATGAAGCTGCCGTGTACCAAGGTACACATCACAGAGAACACAGGTTAGGTCTGGGGTCTCCACTCTGCATCCTGTGAACCAAGCTTTGAGTTCTTTTCAATGTCTGCTTGCCTGATATCTAATTCAGATACTGACTGTGATGCATACGGAGATGAGGCTTCAGTTTCCCTACTACCACTATTTTCCTGATATGAAATGGTTCTGGGGAGTACTATTTGACCAGTCGGGGAAACTCATGAGTATACATGTACATTTCACCAGAAGGCCAGATAGTGTCTCCTATGGACTATTTCAAGTCAGGGAATGGTGTGGGGAAATGGTGAGGCCCCTGTTCCAAGAGTACCACTGTCATGAACTGCATTGGACGTCACATGTGTGGCTATTGAGGAGAACCTGCACAACACACAGGGTTGGAATCTTGGACCCAACTTGTGTATCCCCTAATGTGCATATTATTGATGCTGACTGGCAGTAGCTCTCCAGAGTCTCAGGCAGAGGTCTTTCACATCTTAGTTTTTTTGATGTTGAGCTTCAAGCCCACTTTTGCGCTCTCCTCTTTTATCCTGAGTAAGAGGCTCTTTAGGTCCTCTTCACCAGACAAATGAACTCAAATAAACCATGCAGTTCACCGAGTAAACAGTATTAAAAAAATAACTTAAGCTATCTTTTATAGAGTGTAACAACTCAGATTAAAACTTTTCCTTCCTGTTGTAGGAACGTTATATATAAAGTGTACCTAACCTTTTCATTGTAATTGATCCTTGCCTTATTTAGCTTCTGTTTTAGTTCTAGTGTTGTTCCCATCCCCATGCCCTATAGGATGTAGTGTATATATAAAAAAGAATAAGGGTGAGTAGTCTAAGATCAATTGATAAGGCCCCTAGTTTAGCCCATAATCTGGCAATGCTGTCAAAGGCCATTTTGTAGTTGACAAAGGCTACATACAGCACTCTACAGGGTCTGGAACCATATTTCAATTGCCAGGTATTATAGAGCTAGGCACTGGTCTAAAGTGAAGTGGCTAGGTCTAACGCCTGCTTGCTCTTCAGCTATGATGTCCTCTCGGTCTAGCCAGTCCCAGAATTCCCAACATAGATGCCTCGGGTATAGCTTGTTCACACTATACTGAACAAACTAATTGGGTGGTAACTGAATGGATTAGATTTGTCTTCTTTTTGTGTGTGTGTATTGGTACAATGATGGCCAAACCCCAGCCATTAGGAATCTGGCTGTCTGGTCAATCATTGTGAAAAGAATGCCCAGGACTGGTGCCCACCACTCAGTGTTCCTCTTAATCAACTCTGGAGGTATCATGCTGTGCCTTGGGGCTTTCTCTGTCTTAAGTAGACCAATTAGCCTCTTTACTTAAGCTGTGGTGACTGGGGGCCAGGTAGGGAGGTTTCCAGTGTTGACATCATACGGGACCACTGAGTCACAGCCCCTCCACAACTCTCTCAAAGTTTAAAGTGCCCTCTCTAGATCCTCAGGGGTGGACTGTATCACTTGCACACATGTGAAACTGCCTCCAGTTGGGACCTGGGGTTACCCTTAAATTACAGCTCAGCTCCAGACTACAGAGATCAGTTCCCTTGGAGAAAATGGATGCTTTGAAGGTTGGATTGTATGATAATGTACTCCACTGAAGTCCCTTTCCTCCCCAGGCTCCACCCCCAATCTCCAGAAGTATCTCAGTCTGGATCTGTCAACCCTACCCCTCTACACTCCACTGGTGGCCAGGGAGGACCTGGCAACTCTATGTGAAACCCGTAGCAGATTGGAGGGACTTTTTGGAACTGTCAGGAGGAAGGCCAGTGGCTTTGCAGGCTCAGGCAGGGCTCTCAGCCACTCTGTAGCAGCTCAACGTGTACATACAAGTTGCTCAAACAGAGAATGTAAACAGGCAAGACTCTGGGAAATCCCTGATCAGATCATCCCAGCATTTTAAGCAAATAAATTTCAGGTACACACAGACCTGATTCCAATGGGGTGTGCATGGGGAAGGCACACAGAGTTTAATCCTTGCCTGGTTTCACTTATTGAAACCATCAATAAATAGGACAGATGGCTTCTCATTTTAGCTGTATCTGAAGAAGTAAGCAGTGACTCACCAAGGCTCCTACCCTGCCACATATTTTGTTAGTCTTTAAGGTGCTACTGAACTCTTGCTCTTTTCATTGGATATTGCAACGGTGCTTTGCTTGTCCCCCCCACTTCCACATTGCCCCAGCTGCCCCCCCTCTCTTGGCCCCGCTATCTTGCGCCCCTAATTATTGAAATCACCTTCCTCATGCAGCTCTGAGTCTTGGAAGGAAAAAACCTGGAAGGATTAAAACCTGTTCCCCCTACTTATAATGCTCCAGTTTTAATCAGGGCTACATGCCTCTGAAATTTACCTGGAAACCCCCCCCCCCCATGTTTTATCACATCTAATTTTAGTCTAAGGCCACATGCATGGTGGAACCTTACTAGATGCTCAGATCAACTGACTGTAGAGGATCTGGAAAATGCAGTATATCCTCTAGTCGCCTACAGCCACATATTCTGAGCAGTTATTTATTTATACCATGCTTTCCCCCCCAACGAGTTTCCAAAGTGGCTTATATTGTTTTCCTCTCCTCCATTTTATCATCACAACAACACTGTGAGGTAGGTTAGGCTGAGAGTGTTTGGCTGGCCCAAGGATACCCAACAAGTTTCCAGAGTGGGGATTCAAACTTGGGTCTCCCAGGTCCTAGTCCAGAGCTCTAACCACTACTCCACATACATACTACAGTACAAATCAGCCAAAATCAGGGCATGCATTGCCTCTGCCTGCAAGTTCCCCCCAGTGGTGCTGCAGCATAGAAAAGTACCAGGCTATCATTGGCTCCAGTTTGAGATCTCGGCTGCATTACCAGACATTATATAGTTAGCCATTTTACATATCAGGATGGATGAATTCTAACAAGCAGCTGTTGATTATGTTGTTAGGATATTACAGGAGATGACAATCAGTTGAGCAAAAGCTCTGCTTACACCTACTTAACAGTTGTATTTCTTCCAGCTTCTTTGCCATGCCCAAAAGTTGTGTTAGTATAATTAGCACAACTCCCCACTCTCTGTGTTGTTGATCCATGTAACAATAAATAGTCAAATGCAAGGAGCTGATAACCTGGAACCAGAACAACTCCTCTTCCACCTCCTCCAAAATCACATTCCTGCATACTTATGAGGAAAATATCTTTGGTCGTTGCTGGAATTTAACTTGCTTAAAGTATTTGCAGGATGAGATCCTTCAAATCCCTGTTGCCAGAACTATTTCCAAGGAGCTTTATTGGGCAGCTGGAGAGGCAGTTGATATAAAACCTCGGTAGGCATCAGCTGAACAAGCCAGCAAGGGATGTGCAAGGGTCTTCTAGGCTGGGAGGCTTAGGTTGCTGCAAAGGTGTGGTCTCAGAGTATGTCATATACAGAATATGCACAAACCACAATTTTCCTTAAATGGTTTGATATAAACCAGGAAACATCAAATTGGATCGAGGGGAGAAGGGAGAGTGGGAGTCTGATAGGTACATTGGCCAGCTTTGAGACATGATTAGGCATTATGTGAAGTAGGTGGAGTCTAATAGACTAATACTCCCTCCCCCCATGATTATAGCTGAAGTGAATAGGGTGGAGTTATGTTCAGAGCCAGGGCCCTTTTTTTGCATGCAAAAGGTTTCAGGTTCAGTCCCTGGTATTCAGTTTATCTCTACAACAGCCAGAGTAGATGGTACTGCCCTTGATAGATCATGATCTGACTTGGTAGAAGGCCCCTTTGTGTGTTCATGGCATTGTAGGTGAAAGAAAATTCAGAAGGCTTTGATGTTTGGTTTAGTGGCTCCCACTTATTGTTATAGTATTGTTATCATCATCATTATTATATTTTTTGATATCCAAAGCAGGAAATTAAATGGGTGAAGTTAAAAATATTTCTTCCCCTGTTGCCCATAGAAGAGCTAAGCACTTACCCAGTTTGTATCCAGTAACAGAAATGAGAAAGGAGTGCTTAACTTCAGTGGGGCTTGATATATAGGTAACATCACAATTTTGTACTTGCCCAGGTTGTATTAGAGAAATGTTTTGTGTGCAATAATTCCCCAAACTGATGGACCATTTGAAATGAGAGAGAGAGAGAGAGAGAGAGGGAGGTATTTCTGGGTGTTAATGACCCAGTGGCCTGAAGCCTCTTTTTATTTCTTCAAGCTGCCTTGTATGCACGTAATTCATAGCACAGGAGAAGTGCTACACAGTGGGTGAAATCCTTTTCTAGGAAGGTCAGGCAGGCCATCCCCACTCCCTGAAAGGGATGGTTATGAGCTGTATGTCTGCACGACACCATGATAACTCAGGCAAAAGGATATGGGGATGCATTTTCTAGATACAAGTAGCTGGGTTAAAGGGATAATCAACCAGTGAAGGCACCCTCTAGCATCAAGAATCCTTTCCAAAACAGACCTTTAGGTTTCCTTATTCATAAAAGGAAATAATCATCAAAGAACCTACACAGCCCAGGCCAAACTTCTGTTGACAGCAGGAAACTTTAGATACCCAAGAGTTCATTCAGTTTATAACTTTGCATCTCCTACAAGTTGCACTCAAGATAATTTATACGGTTATCACACATGATTGAGACTGCATGTTTTGCTTTTGAAAAATGGGTTGAATTGTTCAGG
>NW_015171535.1:306627-309764 GCF_001447785.1 Gekko japonicus | reverse complement strand
AATATAAAGTGACTTAGACTCAAAGTGGTATGTATGGCTTTCAGCAAAAGAAACAGTGTGATCGGTCTCCTCTGTGTTAGGAAGACAGCTTTATTTTGCTTTGCCGTTCGCTCTGTGCTGTGGTGGCTGTGCTAATAAAACTGGTGAAATTCCCAGAGCACAAATTAATTTGCAGCTGCAGCTGCCTGGACCAGAACTCTTTTAAAATGTTTTTAAAAATTTATGAACAGGAGCTGGCTGCCGGATCTGAATCCTGATGGGGGTTTTCTTGCCACTTAGTCTGAACATTAATGAGATGTTAAAGAGGAAACATGAACATCAAAGTGAGATTGGTGTAAAATGTGCTGCATTCTTCACAGTGGCAGAAGCCTTTTTTAATTTCTTTGACTTGTCTGGCAGTCCCCTGAGGCCAAATTGAATGTGATGCAGACTGTTCATGAACAGTGTCTCCACACTGAACTAACACAGGAGGGATCGATGCAATTTTTACATCAGAAGAAACGTGTGGTGTAGTGGATAGGGTAGCTGGGAACTTGGGTTCAAAACTCCACTTGGCCATCAAAACTTGCTGGATGACCTCTTACCTTCTCTCAGTCAGCCTAACCTAACTCACAGGGTTGTGAAGATGAGACAAGAACCATGGATGCTACTCTGAGCTCCTTGAAGGAAGGGTGAGATAAAAATGTCCTAGGTAGGTGTTGGTGAAGAAAGATGACCCTTCCCTCCAATGTTTTTTTCACTTCATTATTTTCTGTCTTGTTGTTAGCCAGTCATTTCTCTGACATCAGAAGTAGTCTGGTAGCATTAGAGGTAAGGTAGAGGAGAGGGTCAGTTTCCTTTACCTGTGCAGTTCTCATGTAAAAATTAGGCTGGCAATCACCAACACCTGTGCCAGCACCAGGCCATTTTGCTTGGCACCCATGGCCCAAGCAACCACTGCTGAGAGAAGGCTACAGGCAAGGCTTATGTCCATCTTTGCCTCCCAGAGCAGCACAGCCTCCTGCTGAGTCCAAAGTGAATCCTTGACGTGCAGACAGCACTGCTGGGACTTGGCTTGTTAGAATCATGTCTGCCCAAGTGTGACCCTCACCCTGCCCCCCCATTTGTTGGCTAGCACAGCAACATCTTCACAGGTAGATCTATTCTTTTTCATTTTTTGAAGAAAAATGAGACCATCTGCCTCCTTTGTATGTGAAGAGGACTGCTTTGTAAACAACCAATGTAGTTATCTCCATCACATTTAGATGGGATCAAGCTATATGGGAGCAAAGTTCCATAATCCTTTCCTCCCTGTTCTTCCTGGGATGTGCTAAAGAAGGGCAGATAGGGAGAGGCTCTTTAAACTTCTCACCTCTGAACCATTTTCCATTCAGAATCCCTCCCAAACAACTTTTTCCCACAAGGTGGGAAAGATATGGAAACCAGATGCCTGTGACAGTGGATCACCTTCAAAGCTTTTCTAAAAACTTTTCCCTATCATTGATATCCAGATACTAGTTGGTTAAGATGATTGGAAAGCCATTACTAATACCAGATAGTAGGGATGGGAATGAAATGGCTCACGAACTAAAGTTCATGATGAATTTTGGCTGGTTCGCAAGGTGAAGTTTGTGACAGGTTGTGACAGGAAACTTTCCATGATCTCTCAAGCCGTTTATGGAGGTTCTGCGGGTTTGTGATTGGATACATTTCCAGACAGATTGTCTCAGCTCAATCTAAAAATTTACAAAACTTCAAAGCAATGGGGGGGACTAGGAGAGCATGTAGAGGAGGATCCAGAGGAGGTC
Organism: Gekko japonicus; assembly: GCF_001447785.1. Classification (NCBI taxonomy): domain Eukaryota; kingdom Metazoa; phylum Chordata; class Lepidosauria; order Squamata; family Gekkonidae; genus Gekko; species Gekko japonicus. Next base: position 307,977 of record NW_015171535.1, on the reverse strand, counting down.
CCTTGTGACTTTGATGTCTCTAGCTTGCACAGGATCTGTTCTATACACTTCTGAACCTCCTGAACCTGCAACTGTCAAAATGACCACCTGTCAATGACAGGCACAGGTTCAAAAAGTTCAGGGCTATTTCAAAGAAAGTTGATGAAAAAAGTAATCCTAGCTTTTCCAAAAGCACCGAAAAGGGTGCTTTCAAAAATTTACAAAATATCAATGAAAGAAGATAATGCAAACAAACTAGCCTATCAAAATAGATGGGAAGAAGAACTTAATCTAAATCTACAATAATCAGACTGGAATGATATTTGGGCATCTCCTGCAAACAAATCCTCAATATACAAACCATGAACCAAAACGAACCTCGTTTTTCCAGTTCATGCCCATCTCTACCAGATAGTCAACCGTTGTCAGTTGAGCATTCAACACTTGCTAGTGAACAGTTTTCATGGGCCAAAGTTTAGAGTTGCCAACCTCCAGGTGGTGACTGTAGATTGCCTGGGATTACAACTGATCTCCAGGTGACAGAGATCCGCTTGCCTGGAGAAAATGGCCACTTAGGAAGGTGGACTTTATGGCATATACCCAATTGAAGTCTCTCTGCTCCCAAACCCCAACCTCCTCAGGCTCCATCCTCAAAATCTCTAGGTATTTCCCAACCTGGAGTTTGCAACCCTACCAAAGTGTAATATTAATAAATTCATTTCATGTTTTATAGTACTAGAATCTGAGGAATACCAGGCTAGATTTTACTTATGACTCCTTGGAAGCTGCTGTGAAGGTCTCTTTTAAGCCTTGTGTTCCTATATTTGTTTATTATGAATATAGTTATATTATGTTTATTTAAGAAGACCAATGGCATATTCCTGAATGGGTGCAGCATGTTACCCACAATTTTATGCATAAATATTCCTCCACCCACCCCACATCAGGTTACAATTAAAATAATCTGAACTTTCCAGCTGGTGTCATGTTGTATCTCCGGTAAACATAGTTTCTGAGAACTGTATATAATAGGTGTATGTGTTAAAATTGATAAAATAGGACTCCATATGGAGCATCTGGAGCACAGCCAATTTTCTCATCTAAAGCAAGATACTGTAATACTGGAAATGTATTGACTGGAAATTTTCTAACTGTGAAATCCTATCTATATATCTAATACTGAACTGCCCCCCTCTGTGCGGATCCTTAGATCCAGACATCGGGGGCACTTGGGGGGGGAGAGGTTTGTGCACATGTGGGGGGGTGCATGTGTGCACAAAAATGCTAATTGTTGAAAAAACATTCGGGGGGATGTTTAAATCCCCCCGAAAGTGCCAGAGAAGAGAGAGAAGGGGGGAGAGAGAGACGGGG
>NW_015171535.1:268900-306328 GCF_001447785.1 Gekko japonicus | reverse complement strand
TGGTAGAGGAGAGGAGAGAGGAGGGAACGAGAGACACAGAGAGAGAGAGACTGGGGGGAAGAGAGAGAACGGGAAAAAAAAAGAGAGACTGGTCCCCCCCGCGAGTATCGCGGGTCCCCCCCTTGTACATCCTATACTCAGAAGTAAGCCCCAATGAGTTCAATGGGACTTGCTTCCAAGCAAGTGCATTTAGGAATGCTGCCTTAGACTAGTATTTCATAGCATCTTGCATCTGTCCCCATGCACTAATTATGGTCCTTTAGTTGCCACCTTCCGACTCCCACATACTTAAGGCTATCTGCTTGGCATCTCCCTGAAAACCCTCTTTTTCTGTAGTGGTTCCACCTTGTGAAACATTCTCCCTGAAGAGATGAGGGGAGCATGGTGTGGCTGTTTGTTTATCTTTCTGCATCCCACTTTTCTCACTAATGGGGACCCAAATCTGTTTACAATACAAAAAAGAAAATACATTTTTTTTCCTGCTGGGGCTTTTAATTAAGGATGCTTGAACACCTGCCAGTTCAACTTACTTCCTGTTCACTGATTGCAAATGACCTCACGCAATGGCTACTAGCCATGATTGCTAAACCGAACCTCCACGTTCAGAGGTAGAACCCCTCGGAATGCCAATTGCTGCAGCCAGCAATAGGGGCAAGCCTTGACTTCTTGTCTTCTGCTTGTAGGTTTTCCAAGGGCATTTGGTTGGCAATGTGTAAAACAGGAAGCTAGCTGGACCAGTGGTTTGATCCAGCTAGGCAGCTCATGCTGTGTCTGAACTTAGTTTAAGACCAAAGTGCTTTCAGTAATCCAGGAAGAATATTTTACACAGTAATTGTAATCACAGTGCCCTCTTCAGCGATCTTCGAGGTCAGTGGATCAGATCCCACCAGCATTTTCACTCAATCTCATCTAGTTTTCTCCCTCACTGCAGTCCCCCCTCCCCATGTGGCTGTTGTACATGCAGGTCCCATGATTCCCAGCATAGTGTTTGGGGTGTTCAAAGAGGAGCCCTTTTCAGCAGCAGAAAAGCTGGTTGGATTCAGCCCATTGGGCTCTGAAGCACATAACTGCTCAGGACTGCACTGCTAGTGCCTTGGGCAGCTTTTTGCCCCCTTCCCTAATCACTTCCTGTCCTCTTGCCTCTGTTGCCTTTTTGTCTCCCTGTGTCCATTCATGTCTCCCCCAAGGCTCACTCCTATTGTCCTTTTCATCAGCTGCTTTTAAGCTGTTCCATGGAATGCTGCCAGATGTTGCTTAAAGCAGCAGGAACACTTTAAAAAATACCCATTTTGAGCTTGAATTCAACTTTCAGTGCATTTTTACAATGCAACCCTAGGGGGGCTTTTTTCAAGTACCCCATTCTCAGGCAGTCATCAACTTTAATCTAGCTCTGAGGCAGAAGTACCAGAAAGCCTGGCTTTAAGATAGCAGGTATTCAGAAAATATTCTGAACCATGTACTAATGGTTACTTCACAGTTGACTGCATGGATGATTGGGGAGGCTGTAGTGGTCATGGCAATCTCATGGAAATGCCTGTAGACTGGTTGAAACAAAATCTGAAGTGCAGACTGACTGACATACTGCCCTAAAGTGGGCTAGTGTGGTCATGCATAACACAGATACCTGCACCAAATATTGGGCAGGTAAAGGAGGGTGAGGGCAGGAACCTTAAGCTGGAGACAGATGGCCTTTCACTTAGAGTCTTTGTCTGATTGTTTCTGATGGTCTTTTGGGGGGCACTGTAGATAGCTACACAGAGTGATGAAAATGTCTGACGCTGGGAGTGAATGAATGGCCATCTGTCTTGTGCTCCTAGCAGTGAGTCTGTAGATCCAACAGCCTGTCTCCTCTTTGAATGAAAGTAGTACAGGAGCCATTCCCGATCCCACCCTAACCTTCATTTGGTCTAGCTTGCAATGAAACCTTGCTTGAATCATTGCTACTCCAAGTATGCCTGGCTAGGGAAGAGCTCTGCCTAGAGAGTTTACTACAGCAGCAGCAACACCATGGCAGATCCTTGTATGATGTTTTTCTGATATGCTTTTCCCCCATGGAGCACAACTTTTCATTCCCCCATGTTATTCTCACAAAATCCCTTTGCAGCAGGTGAGAGAGAGAGAGAGAGAGAGAGAGAGAGAGAGAGAGAGAGAGAGAGAGAGACTGGCTTAAGATGAGCTTTGTGACTGAGTGAAGACTGGGCCCATTCCCTTCACCTTCTGTTTGTTTATCTTATTATTAACTTCATCATGTTTAGAATGACTTTATGAATGTCTGGTTGTTCTTTATTAATGGGATGGACACCCTTACTGTACCTCCCTCTTGTTTGCACATAGCAACAAAATTGCTTGGAGGTTAAATAAAGGTTAGCTATACCAATAATGCAGCCAATTTCAGCAAAGCATAAATACTAACATTTACAAGAAACAGCCAGTACTGCTTGCTGGGATATCCTAACCATGGTGTATCATGCAGAAACAATGGGTCTCTTGGCATTAGGCAAAAATGTTAGTATTGTAGAGTGCACTGCAGTACCTGTCAAATCACCTAAGTAGCCTGAAATACGGGGGGAAGTTTTCATCATGAGGCCAATTCTAGTTTATTTCTTTTCCTCTGCCAGAGATATCTGGATTGAGTTGCATCAGGGGTCATTATATATCAGCCATTTTAAGTTGTAAAGGAATTGATATACGGAAGCACAAGCACTTCTCATAGAAAGAAGTTCATGCTTAGAAGCGAGCTTTTCTCTAGATACAGATTAACAAATTTATGAGCATATGAAGCTGCCTTATACTGAATCAGACCATTAGTCCATCAAAGCCAGTATTGTCTACTCAGACTGGCAGTGGCTCTCCAAGGTGGTGGTCTTTCACATCACCTACTATCCTTCACTGGAGATAATGGGGAGTGAACCTGAGACCTCCTGCATGCCAAGCAGATGCTCTGCCACTGAGCCATGGTTTCTCCCAACTTCTCTTTCCTCACAGATTCACTGCCCATTTTTGTCTCCTTCTCACATGTTCATCTTAGGGTTGCAAGATACAATGCCATAGAATCCACCTGGCAAAGCACCTATTTTCTCTAGGGAAACTAATCTCTGCAGTCAGGAGATCAGTTGTTATTCCAGGAGATCTCCAGACCCTACCTGGAGGTTGGAAACCCTAGTTAATCTTGGTTTCTCATATTTAAGGACAGAGGCTCTGCTAAAAGCCACAATAAGAAAGAAAAGTCACTGAAGAGTTGAGCACATTCAAATGTACAGAGCTTTTCATATGGGGCTCCTTAGTGTGTTGTACTGTGATGCTCATCTGTCCAAAATGCTGCTAGGTATGTTTAGATTTTCTGTGAAGGAATGTTCCTGTTGACATAGCTCCTGTCTGATATGTCTTCAGGACAACTCGTTGGTTTAAATGTTGTAGCTGAGCAGTTTAGAGTGCTCTGTGCTTACTGTAGATCCAGGCAAGGTCTGATTACAGGGCAGGGAAGGTCTCATGGTGCAAATATCTGAGAACGGCCCTAAGGCGGGTAGAATATCGAACTGTGTCATTCTGCAGCTGTATCAGTCAGTGTCTGCTATAGATCTTTGCAGCCGTTAACACAGAGACAGCACATCAGAAGAATGAATGCTTCTCTCTCTTTGCTTGAACTGAAAATTCCCTATCCCCCCCCACCTCCAGCTCCTTTTTGCTAGCAAGAAGTGCTAACATTATCTTCATTTCAGAGCACAGAAAAATCATAAAGCTGAATTGAAGGCTGAAGATATAAAACTTGTTTGTCAAGGTTACAGAACATGCTACAGTGCTTCCTTTGTACCCAGTTTGAATTGGTGATTGTCTTCCTGTTCCACAACCATTCGCTTTCCTTCTATTCAAGAGTTTTCTATTACCTGCCAGGCTATTGTATTACTATTAGTAACACAAGTCCTTTGTTCATGAGGAAACATATGCAAAACAGAGGGGAGGTTTTCAGACTCACCACCTTAGAATTTCCCCCCTATAAGTATTTTAATGCATTTACTCTTTAAAAATGGACACCTGTATAAATGTTGGGATGCAGCACCGAGCCATTGGCAAAGTTTCCAGAGTATTATTTATTTCTTTATTTAATTTGTATTCTGCCCTCCCTGCCAAGGCAGACTCAGGGCGGCTCACAAAGAGTTTTGGTGTGACTCCTGGACATGCTCCCACAGCCTTTGGCCCGCTCAGCTGCCCATCTTGCGGACTCCCAATCCCCTGGCTGCATTGCCTCGCTGCGTTGGCTCGGCCCCGCCCACAGAGCCGGCAACCAGCATTTCGCTCTCAGTCTGGAGGGAGCCGGCGAAGGGGATGGACACTCTGCCGAGGGAGCAGCAACCCCTCCATGGGGGAGAAGGAGGCGGACCTAGCGAGCAGCAGCAAGCAAGGGAAGCACTCACCTTTGCTGACCCTCACTGCCCCTCTCCATTGGCCGCAAGGCTGGCGCTTTGTCAGCCCGATCTTAGTGCTCTCTGGGGAACATGTGGGGAAAGGCAGTCCCTTAGGTAGATAGATCCCTGATCTCATAGGGCTTTAAAGGTAAGAACCAGCACCTTGAACTGAATCTGGTATGCTATAGGAACCCAGTGCAGTACTTTTAGGGCAGGCTGGATGTGCTCCCACATGGGGAGACATAACAGCAGCCTTGCTGCTGCATTCTGCACCAGTTGCAGCTTTCGGATTTGGGTCAGGGGCAGCCCCCATGTAGAGAGCATTATAGTAATCCAATCTTGAGGTGACCATTGTGTGGATCACTGTTGACAGGTCATTGTGTTCAAGGGAGGGAACCAACTGCTTAATCAGCTGTAGATGGCAAAAGGCGGACTTCGCAGTGGCATCATTAGGGAGGCATCCAGGAGCACTCCTAAGCTCCTAACCTCCGGTGCTGGCACCAATGGGGTCCCATTGAACGTCGGGAGTGGGATCCCTAACCTTGGACCACTCCGACTCAGCCACAGGATTCTTCATCGGATTCAATTTCAGTCGACTCAGTCTAAGCCAACCAGCCACAGCTTTCAACACCAGGTCCAGATCTCCCGGACTAGAGTCTGACTGGCCATAAAGCTGGGAGTCATCTGCGTGTTGGTGACAACTCTGTCTGTGACTCTGGGCAATCTGGGCAAGGGGGCTCAAGTAGATGTTGAATAACATTGGGGAAAGCATCGCACCTTGGGGCACTCCACAAACTAGTGGGGGCCTTCTGGATAGCTGCTCCCCAACAACCACCCTTTGTCCCCAACCCTGAAGGAACAAGGAGAGCCACTGCAAGGCAAACCCCTGAATCCCAGTGTCGCCGAGGCACTGGATCAGTAGTTGATGGTCAACCATGTCGAATGCCGCCTACAGCTCTAACACAACAACATTGCCATGCCGCCTCGATCCAGATGCCTCCGGAGATTGTCTGTGAGGGCAACCAGGATAGTCTCTGTCCCATGGCCTGGTCGGAAACCGGACTGGAAGGGATATAGTATGGAGGTGTCATCCAAAAAACCCTGCAGTTGAGTCACAACTGCCCTCTCAATTAATTTGCCCAAATATGGCAAATTGGATACTGGCCAGTAGTTAGCCAATTCGGCCGAATCCAGAGATGTTCTTTTTTTAGGAGAGGGCGGACCACTGTTTCCTTTAGAGCAGTAGGGAATGATTAAAGGCGTTCACCTTCTTATGTTGCAGTCCTTCAGTTGCTATTGACTTCTCTTCAATGCCTAGTCCTTCAGTTTCACAGTAATGGTGTTGGACACAGCATCCTTGGGACATGCTCAGGAGGGAAGAACTTTTCTTCCAATTATCTACAAGGCCAAGGATTGATTCAGCCTATTCATGAACATCCTTTCCCATAAGTTATTGCATTTATTTTTACATTTCCCCCATTCCTTTTCACATTAAAGAGAAGTGAGAGGCAGCATGGTCCAGTGCAACAGTGGCCATTTTCAGTCACCACTGTTGAGAAGGAAGGAAGAGATAATCTATGCACAAACCAGTGGCTATTACCAATGCTCCCTCTAAGCTGTGGAGTCTTGTGAGCAAAAATTCTACTCTGTGAGCTACTGCCATTAAAGTTGTGAGTGAGCCATTTGGCTACTGCATCAATTAGGTTGCTCTGGAGCCCCATCCTTCCTGAGCTAAGACAAAAAGGTGTGAGCCGGAGGCTAAGAAACTGTGCGCTAGCTCACACTAACTCAGCTTAGAGGGAACAATGGCTATTACTGAGAGTGGGCAGGGGGGGGGCATCCAGGTAGTGTGGTGTTGGTGAGCACCCCTCGCTGGCTCATGTGGATAATGCCAGTGGCAAAATGTCAAGCAGAGCTGCTATTTGTGCACAGAGAAGTGGACGGAATTAAAGAACACAAAGTACTTTCTTTTAAGAACTAACATTACTGTATAGGGAGAGAAATAGATATACATCCTAACTATGTGTCCGGTGGGAAAAGAGGAGAACAAAGAACTCAGAAAGAAGTCTAAGAATTGCATTCTGGGGACAAAATAGGAAATGACTCGCATCCTTATCCAACGAGCTTTCCCATATTTTGCCTGCTATAGGGGCTTCTTCTCTTGTACACTAGTCATTGCATATTCCAGAACACAGATAACACTCTTCTTGCCCCCCCCCCCCAAGAAGGACTGGTTAGGCTGCCTGTGGCCCTTGGTTTTGCCCTGGCTTTGTGTCTCATTCTTCGTGGGGACAGGGCAAAAATGCCCCCTGCTCCCATTAAGGGAGGGAAAGAAATTCTCAAAGACACTGATTTATCTTGCCTCCAATAAATTGCTTACTTAATAAAAAACAACATTATAGTGCAAATCCGAAGAACAGCTTCCTGGGAGTGAGCCTCACTGAACAGGCCTGAGTAGGGTTCTGGGTAGACCTGTTTACGCCTGGCCTGTTAAGTGAAAATCAGGTGGAGAAAACCTACAATGACACTACTCCCTTGCTTGGTCCCTGTAGTTCTCTTCTGTCCCAAATGCTCAGTCATGCTTTGTGGAGAGATAATTTCACTCATCACAGGTGGTGCCTTGGGCTATTTTCTCTGCTGTGAATGAGCCATATTTATAGAGAAGAGAAAACAGATCATCTGGCTAGATGTTCCCCTTCCCCAAGGCTGCAGGTATGTGTGTATGTAGATATGCACAGTCAGCCACAGCTGCAAGCAAAAGCAGAGTACATATTTTTATTTCCAAGGGGAGGTTTCAGTGATGAGCATCTGTTGAGCCTGTGTGTGAAAATGTATTTGTGTACTTACTTGTGTAAGGCTATTGTGTACTGGCTCTGCAAGAATGGCTGTGATGGGAAGGAAGAAGACCTTCCTGTGGTTCCAAATGGCTGCTGTAGGAGCTGGCGTTGGCCTGTCCTTTTTGCTACTGCCTGTTATTACTGGAGAGACTACAAGAAAGCTCATTTTATACCTATGTTAGTTCAGTGATCCCCAGTGTGGCACCCACGGTGCCCACTGGTGGGTTTCCTGGTACCCATTTGTGTCTCTTCTCCAAAGTGTCTCTTCTCCAAACCAAAGAACGAACCTTGGCTTGTTTTCATCCTACTGGAGCAAGAGGTGCTTCAGAAGGCATGGCTTTTGGGTTTGCAGGAAGCACCCTGGCAGAACTGCCTTTATCTTAGGAGGATGCTTATCTTTGCAACTCCCATCACAATTGGCCACAGCATCCCATGGCAGTCATTTTGTGGTAAATTTCATTGTCTATTCTTGAAATTCCAAAAGTACCCACAAGCGTGACAAGATTGGGCATTCTGTGTGAAGTGTGAAGAACATACAGCTTTTTGAGTGTTGTGTAAGTTGCCCCTTCAGCCATTCAACAAATGCATGTGGTGTTGCAGAAGATATTCAGCTTCTTGTAACTTTCAGCTCTATTTTAGCATACCACTCTTTTCCCTTGCTCCCTCTGCTTATATTCTCCCCCCTCTGTTCCTGCATCCATGTTTTTAAGACAACAGGGCGAGAGCCATCTTTCTACTGGCTGTCAAGTGCTTTGGGCTCTAGGGTATTCTCACCGCCAGTGCCAGAGAAGTCTTGCGATCTTGAAGCTTCTCCAAAATATTCCTGAGTCATCCCTGAATGTTACACAACCAGTGCTGTGCCAATACTCTTAGGTTCTCTCTGTGTGGCATCTGCTGATGAATAGGCAATGAAGTATAAAAAGCCCACGGGACATTAACCCCAAACAGCCCCCCCCTTTTTAAGTGATCAGGCATGTTATCCCTAAATATATTATCTCAGGCATGGATATGTGTTAAGGGAATTAAACATCTTGCTTTCCACTAGAAATGAATCAGTATTGTTTGTTTTTCTGGATTTATTGACTAGATTCTTGATCTAATAATAGTGCTTACATACCCCACAGTTGAAGAGTGACATGCATTAAATAGTTATCTGGCTGTTTTTGGAAACAGAAGGCTGGATAGAATGGACCTTCAACTTGGTCTACATATGCAGCAAAATAAAACGATAAAATTCTTGCCTTTACCACTTCAGGTTCAGAAGTATATAAAATGGACCCCCTGCAAGCTACATACACCAAATGCACAGGGAACCTCGCCTTGCCACTTGTTCCTCTGCAATTTCTCCAAGTTGGGGGAGGATTACATTTCTGGGGTCCCAGTTGTGGACCCTCAAAAAAGGTCTCCCATCCCATGCCTCCTGAGTGTGAACACCTCTGTGTGCCGTGAGGGTGAAAGTGGGTGCCACATGTGCTCATTATGTGGGGGGAAAGTCCCCCACCCCTTTCATACCACAGGCACCAAACCCATCCTGCCAGCATACTGGAGCCTGGCCCTAACAGGGCACCACCGGGGTCTCAGAGGATCCTTCCCCTGATCTGCTCCTAGGGCTCTCCACAGAGGCAAAAGAATTGTTAGTACTGCCCAGAGACACCAGCAGTTGCCAACACTCTTGGGAAAGGAGGACTCTGACAGCAGTGATTCAGAAGGGTGGGGGAAAGGCCACAGATTAGAAACATTTCTGCACCCTCCCCAGTGACCTCTGTGTGGCAGAGTGCCAGGTGTGCCACACCCATGTCTGGAGTGGCACAACCCCCCAACACTTGTCCTTCTCTGTCCTCTGCAGGCACCTGCAAAGGGTACACTGTGACCCAACGATGTGAAAGAGTGGCGGCCAGCAGGAGGAGGAAGATGCCCACTTCCTCTCAGTACGGAGAAGCAGGAAGGAGCAGGAGGCCCCTCCAAGAAAGGCTCCCGACACTCAGGCAGCCATGGGTGGGACATCAAGGTGGGCCACTCTCCAAGATGTCAAAAGGGCTATGTGGAGGGCCCAGGAAACAGTCACTTGCCTTGTCATTGGCAAGATGATTGCTGTGGATGGCCAACCCTTCTACCTCGTGGAAGACATAGCCTTTCACTGGCTGCAGTGGCAATGGTCAAGGCTCAGCTCTCCAGAATGCAAGGCAGAACCGTGCACTTTATGGCTGACCTCTGGAGCAGCTATCAGGACTATTGGGGCATGGCCCAGGTCCCAGGAGGGAACAGTTCTGCCACTGGTTGACAAAGTGGTTCTGCTCCATGTGCAGGGGATGGATGCAGAAAACATGGTGCAAAACACTGCAGTGTGGTACAGAATAGCCTGAGGGAGTGGTTGGGGAGCAGCAACATCATTTGTGGCTACATGGTCATGGATGTTGGCACCAGCATGCTGGCAGAGGTGAAGCGTGTGCGCCTCAAGGGCATTGTCTGCCTGGTGCATATTCTTCAGCTGGTGGTGAAGGATGATTTGGGGCTGGAGAGCACTGTCAAGGCCACCTGGGACACTGCCCTCCCTGAGATGCAGTCCTTTCTCAAGACCAATGTTCCCGCTAAGCTGTGGAGTCCTGTGAGCAAAAATTGTACTTTGTGAGCTACTGGCATCAAAGTTGTGAGCAAGTGATTTGGCTACTGCATAAATTAGTTTGCTCTGGAGTCCTCCTTCCTGAGCTAAGAGAAAAATGTCTGAGCTGGAGGCTAAAAAACTGTGAGCTAGCTCAAACCAGCTCAGCTTAGAGGGAACACTGCAAGACCTGCTGGTGCTTGGCCACCCACTTCTTGTACAGCATCAAATCTGTCCATCTGCTGTGTGAGAGGCAGGGGGAAGGGGATGAGGAACTACACCAACACCATGACTGCATGTTTGGTAGAGCAGAAGAGCACCATGCAGGATGTCATCTCCTCCATGACCACCCTGCACAGGGAAGAGGAGCTCAGTGAGAGCTCCAATGACTGGTTGACCCTCAATGGTGTATATCCTTCTAGGACACTACCAATGTACTCTGTGCCCATATGGCCAGCCCTGCGCCCATACAGCCAGCTCTGCACCCATATGGCCAGTCATACCCATGATTTGGGGGATTGGATCAGGCATTGGCCTCCGCACTAGAGCCAGGCCCCAAGGGGATGACTATTGTCCCACAAGTCAGGGCCTTGGCAGAGAGGCTGCAGACAGGCATCACCTCCAGGTTGCATCCTCTCTGCAAGAAAGATGAGTAGAACCTGGACTGTATCTGTGATCCCCAAATAAAAAAGGCAGCATTGCTCTCCTGAAAGCAGAGCTCTTGGGATGTAAGTGTGAGCTCTGCAAAGAAGTGTGGACAACAGATGTGGCCAGAGGGAAAGGGGGGGTGGAAGAGGCTGGGGAGGAGGAGGAGCCATAGCCCAGCACCTCTACCTCAAAGAGCCCAACCATGAAGAAGCCCCACCACTGGTTGTCAGTGGTGAACTGAGAAGTCAGCAGTGGTGGGGATGCTGGGCGTGCAATGGTGGAGGATCCAGCAGAAGTGATCGAGAGGGAGTACCTTGCTGAGTCCGCTGAGCCCTCCAGTGCCAATCTTCTGGAGTACTGGTCACACAAGGCTATCATATGGCCTGACTTCTCTTGTGTGGCCATGAGCCCTGAGTCCACCTAACACCTAAACCCCAGCAGGGGAGAGGAGATCACAATCAGGAGGGTATAAAATGTGGGTCCTCAGCCAAGACACCCAGTAGCTAAGCCTTGCTGTTTGGTGTGAGTAGAGAGATGGGGTGGCTCAGAGCTTTGAGTCCACCTAACACCCAAACCCCAGCAGGGGAGAGAGGTTCACAATCAGGAATAAATGAACATACTATGCTTTTAACAAGTTCCCTGCCGCTCTGTCTAACTGCCATCAGCCTACAGAGGAGAGGCTGTGGAGCTGAGCTGATGTACAGCATTCTGATCCCATAGAGCAGAATGGGAACTTGGTTACTGGCATCCAGCAGTGCCTGTTAAGCTTTGGAGGGCTCCTATTGGTGTTTCCAAGGCTGGAGAATTTGCCCCCCCATTGTTTTGAAGTTTTATAAAAATTAAGCAGAGAATGTATCCATTCATGAACTGCCACAAACTGCCTTGAACAGCATGAAAGTTTGTGGAATGTTCGTGCTGGTCACCCTTCCACAAACATCGCTTTGTGAACCATGAACCATGAACTGGCCAAAATTCATCACAAACTTTCTTTTGTGAGTTGGTTTGTGCCCATCCTTATTTTTTTTAATGCTTCCCTATGTCAAAATGCCCTCATAGTTAAACATAGAATAAAAACAGCCAATTAACAAGAAATGTAAAAAAGTTAAATAATTTTTCCTAATGAACTAGTTACTACAGAGGAAGAGCCAAGCACCCCCCCCCACACACACACACCTACACTCTGAAGTGGTACTGTCCATTCAGTCACCTGCTCCCCCCAAACTATACCACCAGGTGCGGTGTACATGTAGTCCAGTCCTCAGGTCTTATTCAGCAGAGTGATTCTTACAATCTTGGGTCACTTGCCTTCAAACTGACTGTGGCATAGGTGAGGTTGTTCTTAAAATATACTTACTAATTTGAGCCCAAATTTTTCCCCTTAGATCAGGATTTAATGCTGAAAAGTGCTGAGCAGTTCCATGATTCTGCAGAATGTTCAGCATGTGCTGTAGAACGCCATAAGCATGTGCTTTGTGCCACTGACGTCAGTCTACTCACATTCTCGTAATACAGAAAGGGTATCTGTGTCACAGGGTGGGAAAAGTAGGCCAGCCCGCTGCCTACTTGGCATGTCTGCTTGAGAGGCCACAGGAGGAGGAAGCTGGAAACTTTAGAAGGCATTGACTGCAACTGGATCAAATGCACTTGTTCAGGTGAAAGAAAGGAGGCATGGAAGGAAGATTGCATCACAAAGCATGGAGGAAGAGGCTGCAATGCTGCTGAAATAAAGGGAAATGAATTTATTTGGCAGCTGAGGAACTGAACACGACAGCTAATCAAGCGAGGTTGGGAGAATGCCATTTGGATCATAGGATGACAGAGATAACATCCCATCACTGACTAACTCTATCCGGATGCTGTGCACTTAAATCAGATGGGCTGGGTTGCCAACTTTGGAAGCAACCTTTGTGCTTCTAACAGTAGTTTAATCTGAAGAGATCAGCAATTATAAATATTATTTCCACGAACTCAAGCTGATGATTTATGCAACTCAAGATGTTGCTAAAAGCACAGAAACAGGCCAAGCTATTTTTTTTTCCTGGTTGACAGCCCTAGACTTGGATTCAAGCTAAACCTCCAATTGTCATACAGAACCTTTTAAAATCCCAGCACTGAGCCTTAATGCTTGGGAAACAAAAGGAATGAATCAGGGTAGAGTGACCATTTAACTCAGAGGTGTCAAACATAAGGCCCAGGGGCTGGAACTGGCCCGTTCAGGGCTCTTGCGTGGCCCACAAGCAACTGGTGCCAGAGAGGGTACAGTAGACTTGGGGGGGGAGGGTGAGCAGAGCCACTCAAATTGTGGCTTCAGCATGGCGGAACAATCTCTTCTGCAGCAGTTAAGCAGTGTGGGATCGTCTGCCCGGTGCAGCACTGCTGGCTCTCCAGTCTGCCAATATGGGTTTTCCTTTGCAACTCCTTCCCAGTCCATGAGGCCTTGCAATGAGGATACACCAACTCGGAACTTACCAGCTGCTGTCCTTTATACAGTTTATATCTCCAGTGCCTAGCATGACATTTTGCAGAAGTGTCCGAGGTAAAATCGGGGAGTTGGAGTGCTTGGTGAGGGAGGGAAAAATAGACATTGTGGGTATTTCTGAAACTTGGTGGGATGAGGAAAATCAGTGGGACACAGTGATTCCCGGTTATATATTATATCGGAAGGATAGGGGGGGAAGGGTTGGAGGTGGGGTAGCTCTGTATGTCAGAGAGGGTATAAAGTCTAGAAAGATTGAGAGGCTAAGTGAATTGGATTCGCTTCTGGAAGTTCTATGGGTTGAAATAGGGGGGCCAAAAGGAAACTTAACACTGGGAGTTTGTTATCGCCCACCAGATCAAAAGATAGAGGAGGATTATAAAATGATGAATGCCTTAAAGATAGCAACTAGACAAAAACACTGTGTAATAATAGGTGATTTTAACTACCCACACATTGATTGGGTCAATATGTGTTCTAGCCGGGAAAAAGAGATTGAGTTTCTAGACACTCTAAATGACTGTGCTATGGAGCAGATGGTCACGGAACCTACCAGGGGAGAGGCGATCCTTGATTTGGTCCTAAGTAACACTCAAGACCTGGTGAGAGATGTAAAAGTGATTGCACCGCTTGGAAACAGTGATCATAATGTTGTTGAGTTCATCATTTGTACAAATAGAGAATTGGCCAAAAAGACTCACACAACCATTTTTAACTTTAAAAGGGGTAATTTCTCTGATATGAGGGGACACGTGGGGAGGAAACTGAAAGGAAAAGTAGAAAGGGTCAAAACAATTGGGGAAGCTTGGGATCTATTTAAAACTACGATCCTAGAAGCTCAAAAAATATATATTCCGCAGGTTAGGAAAGGCACAAACAGGTATAGGAAAAAGCCTGCATGGTTAACAAACAGAGTAATGGAGGCTGTAAAAAGTAAAAAGAATTCCTTTAAGCAGTGGAAAGCTAGTCACAGTGAGGCTGATAAAACGGAACACAGGCTATGGCAAATAAAATGCAAGTCTGAGGTCAGGCAGGCAAAAAGGGAATATGAGGAGCATATAGCAAAAAACGTAAAAACCAACAATAAAACTTTCTTCAAATACATTAGAAACAGGAAACCAGCCAGGGAGGCAGTGGGGCCCTTGGACGACCAAGGGGTAAAAGGAGTATTGAAGGATGATAGGGAAATGGCTGAGAAGCTAAATGCATTTTTTGCCTCCGTCTTCACTGTGGAAGATGAGAAGTGCTTGCCCACTCCAGAACCACTGATTTCAGGAGGGGTGTTGGAAGACCTGAGTCAGATTGAGGTGATGAGAGAGGAGGTCCTAAAACTGATAGACAACTTAAAAACTGAAAAATCACCAGGCCCAGATGGCATACATCCGAGAGTTCTGAAAGAACTCAAATGTGAACTTGTAGATCTCCTGACAAAGATATGTAATCTTTCCTTAAAATCTGCCTCCATTCCTGAGGATTGGAAGGTAGCTAATGTCACTCCCATCTTTAAAAAGGGTTCCAGAGGAGATCCGGGAAATTACAGGCCAGTCAGTCTGACGTCGATACCGGGTAAATTGGTGGAAACCATTATTAAGGAAAGAATTAGTAGGCACATAGATGAACAAAACCTATTGAGGCAGACTCAGCACGGTTTCTGTAAGGGAAGATCTTGTCTCACTAACCTGTTAGTGTTCTTTGAGGGGGTGAACAAACATGTGGACAAGGGGGATCCAATAGATATTATTTACCTTGACTTCCAGAAAGCTTTTGATAAAGTTCCTCATCAAAGGCTCCTAAGTAAGCTCAAAAATCATGGGATAGAAGGACAAGTCCTTTTATGGATCAAAAACTGGCTAGTTCATAGAAAACAGAGAGTGAGTGTAGGTGGGCAATTTTCTCAGTGGAGGGTGGTAAGCAGTGGGGTACCGCAGGGATCAGTACTTGGTCCACTGCTTTTTAACTTGTTCATTAATGATTTGGAGATGGGAGTAAGCAGTGAAGTGGCTAAATTTGCGGATGATACAAAGTTGTTCAGGGTGGTGAAAACCAGTGAGGATTGTGAGGCACTCCAAGGGGATCTGTCAAGGATGGGCGAGTGGGCGTCAACATGGCAAATGGGGTTCAATGTGGCCAAGTGCAAGGTGATGCACATTGGAGCCAAAAATCCTAAATATAAATACACATTGATGGGGTCTGAACTGGCAGAGACTGAGCAAGAGAGAGATCTTGGAGTTGTAGTGGATAACTCACTGAAAATGTCGAGACAGTGTGTGACTGCAATAAAGAAGGCCAATGCTATGCTGGGGATTATTAGGAAGGGTATTGAAAACAGATCAGCCAATATAATAATGCCCCTATATAAATCAATGGTGAGACCTCATTTGGAATACTGTGTGCAGTTCTGGGCACCACACCTTAAAAAGGATATTATAGCTTTGGAAAAAGTGCAGAAAAGGGCAACTCGAATGATAAAAGGGTTGGAACACTTTCCCTATGAGGAAAGGTTAAAGCGCTTAGGGCTCTTTAGCTTGGAGAAAAGACGACTGAGGGGTGACATGATCGAGGTTTATAAGATTATGCATGGGAAAGAGCAGGTAAAGAAAGAGGTACTTTTCTCCCTTTCTCACAATACAAGAACTCGTGGGCACTCCATGAAACTGCAGAGCGGTCGGGTTAGAACGGATAAAAGGAAGTACTTCTTCACCCAAAGAGTGATTAACACATGGAATTCACTGCCACAGGAAGTGGTGGGTGCTACAAGCATGGACGGCTTCAAAAGGGAATTAGATAAGCATATGGAGCAGAGGTCCATCAGTGGCTATTAGCCACAAGGTATAGCTAGGGGCTCTGGGGCAAGTGATGCTCTGTCTTCTTGGTGCTTGGGGGGGGGGTCAACAGTGGGAGGGCTTCTAATGTCCTGGCCCCACTGCTGGACCTCCTGATGGCACTGGTATTTCTGGCCACTGTGTGACACAGAGTGTTGGACTGGATGGGCCTTTGGCCTGATCCAACATTGGCGTCTCTTATGTTCTTATGTTCTTATGTTCACACATGGCCCAGGCCAACAAAGTAACAAATGAGTTCAACGCCTTTGATTTAACTTACAGGGAAATTTCCTGGTGGGCAGCTATCTTAGAAAGCCACTGATGGGTAGGAGCAAGCAGAGACAGTCCTCAGCTATTCTTCTTGAGCCTCAGGGACCCCTTGGCTCAGGCCAAACTCACAAATGATCTCCTCCTGCACTGCTTCCAGTTTGGGGGATAATGCAGTGGGTGAGCTAATGCGCATTGTCAACCCCACTGAATGGAGTGGTCCTGCACTGCAGGCTGCTCAGCTTGACTTGCTCCAGGGTCATTTTCACTTCCCAAATGGCTCCTAGAATGTATATATAGCTATCTATATTGGTATTATATATCACTGTTAAAAGGCTCATTTAGCTTTCAGTCTGTGCTTCCTTTGGTGTAAGCCCCACTTAGTGGGATTTTACTTCTGAGTAAGCCTGCTTAGGATCAGGTTGTGCAGATTTTATCTACAATCCAAAGCCTAGTTCTTGGTGTGATTTATTTTTCAGTAAATCTATTCACAATTATGCAAGTTTACATTCATCTAAATGTGAAGGAGATCATGCCATCATGCACAGTTCTCCTGAGCTTGTAGGAAAGATTTCTGAGTAGGAGAGTAGATCGTTGTACAGTCCATATGGATTTTGATTTATTAGCATCACAGCTGTGTTCTGTCAGAGATAGTCTCTAAGCCCTATCTAGTCATGGTAATACAGGATGCAAGCAGAGGACAGTGGGATTCTAGTACACTGACTACATTGAGAAGGGGGTGGGACTGTGCCCTCTGCCCCTACCTGAACCCTGTCCATTCAACAGAGCACCTGCACGTCAGGCCTCATGTACATGTGTGTGTATGTGCATAGACCTTTCCATGCAATTGAGACCCCTGCAAGAAGCAGAGTAACTGATCACATATGCAGAATGCAGATATGTACTAGGGGCTCTGTGCAAGTGCTCTGCTGCCGGTATTGTTGAGGCAGTGCCAGCAGATCCCATTGCCCTCTGGATGTGTTCAGTGCACATGCAACTGAATATCTGCATAGTTCCCCACCCCATGTGTGCCTTAAACTGAGATACCTGGTGGGATCACCGACTCCACAAAAGCCTTCCACCCACATACATTTATTCCTACACCTTGTACAAGCATATACATTGATATGCAACATGTCCTAGGCTTTGATCTACGTATTTCTGCCAATATACATCCAGTTGTCACCATTCCATGGGTGTGTATATACCTTCGTGTAGATAATAATTGGAATGTCACTTATAGCTGTTCATAACATCTATGACCACAAATCCCATGTCCCACCAAGGAAGGAAGGGGATCTAAACCTCCAGTAATCTTAGCAGAGGTGATAAGTTCCTGCAGTAGGCTTCTCAGCCAGTTGAGCAAAAGCAGCCCTTGGGGCATTTCACCACAGCCAGAACCTGTAGCAGGGTGTGCTCAACGGCAGATGTACTGATATGATATACCCCATCTATGCGCTTGCAGCAAGGTTCCTGATGCCAAGCAGCTGCACTTCCCCTTAACATGACCTACTCCCACTCTCTATACTCCCACAGGTGGCTAAGTGATATTCTTTGGAAAACTGTCTTCTATGGACTTTCAATCCATGTAAAATAGTCCTTAATAGGTGATATTAGGAAATGGAATATTTCATTGTGGATCCTAAGCATTAGGAAGGAGGTGTGGCTCAGTGGTATGGCACATGCTTTGCCTGCCCAGGTTCAATACTTGGCATTGTTAGTTGTCAGACCCCTCCTCTTGCTGAGGGGCAGTTTATAGCTAGAAAATCATAAACACCCTACCTGCCCCAAATGCCCAAAATGACACAAAATGGATGTCAGCCAGAGATGTCTGGACATATAGTTTAGAAGTGTGGGAAGGCGCGGCTGGCCAGCTAATAACCTCCTTCCCACCATAGAGACACATAATTTAGGACAATTTAGGACCTTGGATTAACCTCATCCACACCCATCCTCACTTTCCCTTGCCCATTTACCCTAATTAAACACTTAACACTATTCACAAAACCTGGTAGCTTTTCCCCATCTGGTACTTAGAGGGTCATCAAGCACCATTAGCACTTATAGTTCACCTCAGGGAAACCCATCAGATTTCTCTCAAATCATTGTCCAACTGCAGAAAACCCTAGAGTTATTGTTTTGGGGCAAACACGTCAGACTGCCCCAGGGAGTATTTATCCCTATAATTGTAGCACTCTGCTCCATAGCAGTGTGTGTGTTCACAGTGTCATAGTGCACACCCCCACTTGTGTGTGGGCCTTCTTTTCTTCACTCCATGAAACACTGGTCATTTTACTGCTGCCTCTGTGGGCCTCGCTCTTCGAGAATGGTAGCTATAGCCTTCCCTGAAATTGCTTTCTACATCTCCTCCCCGATTTCCTCTTAGCTTGTATGTTTTCCATGTGTTTGTATGTGTGTATTTTGCCCTTTTGTTTCTATTTCAATAAAACTCTCTCCAGTTGAACATCTGACTGGTTTATTTTTAGAGTTCTCTAAGGGAAAAATCCTCATAAACATTGGCGGAGAATCCCGGTTATACCCTCTCGCTTTGTCTCCTTTAAGCTAATTTCCCCCAATTAAATAGGAGACTGCCTGTTTGGGTAACAGCATCTCTAGTTGAGAGCAGCTCGAAAAACAGGTGTGTGGGCAAGGAGGTGCTGCCTTGGGCTGTCTTGTGCAGTTCTTTTAAAGTTTAAAGAGACCACAGAAGACAGCCTGATAAACAGCAGAGCAGTGAGTAGGTGCTCCCTACCATGCAGCTGTTTCAGGCTCTCTTCTGCATTCTCTTTAAACTTTAAAAGGACTGCAGAAGAGAGTCCAAAGCAGCTGCGTGGTGGGGAGCACCTCCCCACTGCTCAGCTGTTTATCAGGCCATCACAAACTTCTGTTCCTGAAGTGATTTGGTTTGTGCCCATCCCTACTGGAAATTCCATTTATGCTACTTGAGGTTCCCTAATGGAAGAAAGATATGAGTGTAATAATAGATAAATAATATGCTATTCTGAGTAAGATATATTTTATTTATTTTACAATGTAATGTTTCTTTGGAAACTACTTTTAACATTACCGGTAAAAGGTGTCATGGTATTGAGTTAGGCTATGAATTGAGAATATAATCATGTCAAAATTAAAATTCTTTTTTGTCCCATTGTGTTTAACTTAAGCTGGACCTTGTCCATTGGTACACACACGGCTTGACTTTTATATGACTATTTTTGGTGCATTTCAAAAAGATCAGAACTTTGAGGACAGGAAAGATTCAGAAAAAATAACTTGTGAAATGGGTATTCCAGAAAAAGTAATACTAGACATCTATAATATACAGAGCTCATATTAAAGAATGGAAGCTATGGGAGTAGACAGAAGTAACGTAAAAAGTGTGCTCACAATGTACCAGCCATGATATGAGTCCAGCTTCCTGCCAGCTTTGCTTTCCCGCAGTCTTCAAGCAGGCTTCCTGTCTTTTAAAAAAAGGGCCTTGTGAATGTTACTGCCTTGGTTCATTTTATCAGCTTACAATTTAAAAACGAAACTTTAAGAAAAATGCAAGATTGCTTTGAGGGATTGTTCAGAGGTGGGGCAGATTTTTTGGCCCCATTATGGTGGGCTAGCCAATGAGCACTGGGCGCACCTGGCTTTAGTTTGAAACTTGCGGAACTGGTTGTGTCAGAGCTTGACTGCTGAGAATTTGGACCAAATGCCCTGGGGGTTTGTATAAGGGCTTCCTAGCAGAGTATAAATTTTATAAATCATATGAATAACTTCAAAACCCATGGGAGATCACTTTGCCTCTTGGTATAAAATTGCAATAGTGAGACAACACACAGGGATTCTCTCCAAAGACAGGAAAGGCAAAGTCAGGAAAGTATGTCAATTGCCAAGTTCTGGTCACTTCCTCCCACCAAAAGCCCTCTTAGCAAATTGTGTTTTTACATCTTCAAAGGGGATTTCCTTGAAACCTGTTCCCTCATTTTCTTTTAGGCTCCATGTTTGCTAACGAAATGAAATTTGTTTACCTCTCTAATTTATGCTCCAAACAAGATGAAATGATCCACTTGTGGTGACTTGTCAGTGACTAAATCTTGTATATAACAGAATAGAGTTGCCATGCCCAGTCTTGGAAGGCTGGTTCACACAGCCAGAGCTTGTTTTTCTGTATGATCCCATCCCCATGTACATGAATTTTGTGTAAGTTGTGTACAGTGACAGTTCAGAGGCTCACTCCAGGGTCCTATATGGACACTACGATATGGCCCAAAGCAGGCTCTTCCATCTTTTAAGATTTGCTGAGAATTAAAATGCCCACCAGATAAGGCTTTTCTCTGCACTGGGATGGAGAAATTGACACCTAATGAAATCTACAATTCTAACAGTGTCATTCTTAGCATGCATAGCCCATTTACTTCAGTGGACCATTTCTCACCTTACTGGTCTGCCCTTGACACTTTTTGGTAGGAGAGTAGCTTCTAAGAGATAACTGTAAGGTAGAACTAAACTATGTTTCCTCACTACACACTCTATGGCTGTAGCCACACTGGCAGCTTGGTGCGATATAGTGCAGCCTCTAATTTAACTGGTTGAAAGTGTTGTGGGGCATAACAGCCCACAGCACACCCTGCTGTGGGTTACTCATGGGGACATCCTGTGGTAAACCATCCACATTATTGCAGCACCTCAGCCACGGAACGTGCTGCCAAAAAAATCTCAAAATTCATAAGTGCGCATATAGGGAATTGTTTTTTAAAATCCCACCTAGCGGCAAAACAGATCTGCAGGTTCAGACTGCCAAATCCGTTCTGTGCATGCTCCCCCAGGTTCAGACATCCAGCCATGCGCAATGACTGTGTGGGGAACCAAAAACACCAATTGTGATGTGGTGCCTTTTTAACCCAACTCCAAGTCGTCCTATGATAGGAAAAGTATGACTGGGGAACGCCTGACAGATGTGGCTGTCTGACTGTGCCCATTTGATCTGGAGGGGAGGAGTGGCTGTGTTGGGCCAAACTGCTCGTGTGATCACAGCCTATGATTTGAGTGGTGGTATGCCCGCTCCTTGGGAGGAAAGCGATGGCAAACCTTGACAGCATAATAAAAAGTAGAGACATCACCCTGCCAACAAAAGTCCATATGGTCAAAGCAATGGTATTCCCAGTAGTACTGTATGGCTGCAAGAGTTGGACTATAAGGAAGGCCGAGCACTGAAGAATAGATTCTTTTGAATTATGGTGCTGGAGAAGACTGTTGAGGGTCCCCTGGACTGCAAGGATATCAAATCAGTCACTCCTAAAAGAAATCAACCCTGACTGTTCCCTGGAAGGCCAGATACTGAAGCTGAAGCTCAAATACTTTGGCCACCAAATGAGAAGGAAGCACTCACTGGAGAAGACCCTGATGCTGGGAAAGATTGAAGGTCAAAGAAGAAGGGGACAGCAAAGGATGAGATAGTTAGATAGTGTTATCGAGGCAACGAACATGAAATTAAGCAAACTCCGGAGCACGACGGAAGACAGGAGGGCCCGGCGTGGTGTTGTTCATTGGGTCGCAGAGTCAGACTCGACTGTGCGACTGGACAACAACAACAACAAGCAGAATTACAGTTTGCACTTATGACAGACCGGAAGGTCGGTAGTTCAGCAGTTCGAGACCTGAATGCGCATGAGTGAGCTCCTGTTTCCGGTCCCAGCTCCTGCCAACCTAGCAGTTCAAAAGCAAGAAATTGCAAGTAGATAAATATATAAGGGCCAAGAAGCGACAGTTAGAACCGGATATGGAACAACTGATTGGTTTCGCATCGGAAAAGGAGTACGACAAGGATGTATATTGTCGCCTTGCTTATTTAATATATATGCAGAGTACATCATGCGAAATGCTGGCCTGGATGAATCACAAGCGGGAATTAAGATTGCTGGGGAAAAGATCAACAACCTCAGATATGCAGACGATACCACTCTGATGGCAGAAAGTGAAGAGGACCTCAAGAGCCTCTTGCTCAGGGTAAAAGAGGAGAGCGCAAAAGTGGGCTTGAAGCTCAACATCAAAAAAACTAAGATCATGGCATCCGGCCCCATCACTCCTTGGCAAATAGAAGGGGAAGTCGTGGAAGTAGTGACAGACTTCACGTTCCTGGGATCCCAGATCACCGCAGACTGTGACAGCAGTCATGAAATTAAAAGACGCCTGCTCCTTGGGAGGAAAGCGATGGCGAACCTAAACAGCATGATAAAAAGTAGAGACATCACCCTGCCAACAAAAGTCCGCATGGTCAAAGCAATGGTATTCCCAGTAGTCATGTATGGCTGCGAGAGTTGGACTATAAGGAAGGCCGAGCGCAGAAGAATAGATTCTTTTGAACTATGGTGCTGGAGAAGACTCTTGAGAGTCCCTTGGACTGCAAGAAGAACAAATCAGTCAATCCTCAAAGAAATCAACCCTGACTGTTCCCTGGAAGGCCAGATAATGAAACTGAAGCTAAAATACTTTGGCCACCAAATGAGAAGGGAGCACTCACTGGAGAAGACCCTGATGCTGGGAAAGATTGAAGGTCAAAGAAGACGGGGACGGCAAAGGATGAGATGGTTAGACAGTGTCATCGATGCAACGAACATGAAGTTGAGCAAACTTCAGAGGATGGCGGAAGACCGGAAGGCCTGGAGGGAGCTGGTCCATGGGGTCGCAAAGAGTCGGACTCGACTGTGCGACTGAACAACAACAACAAATAGGTACCACTTTGGTGGGAAGGTAACAACATTCCGTGTGCCTTGGCATCTAGTCATGCTGGCCACATGACCACGGAAACTTCTTTGGACATCACTGGCTCTTCGGCTTGGAAACAGAGATAAGCACCACATCCCTAGAGTCAGATTCGACTGGCTTTTGAGCAAGGGAAACCTTTACCTTTTACCTTTACTAGGATGCAATCTAGCAATCTTCCATTCAGTTTGACTGTGTGGAATGGCAACCATTTTTGCTGAAGCAAATTATCAACTTTGTTTTTCCGGTAATTTAAGACAGGGAGGAAGGGAGTCCACAAAGTATTTCTAGTGCTTCATAACTGGCTGCCATTGACAGATTGTTTTTCTGCCAAACACAAATGTTGGCTTTATTTTTGAACAGTTTGGAAGGAGATATTATTTTTCAAGGATAATAAGTGAGTGTAGTAAGTTTGGCCAGAGTCCCAAGGTAAGAGTTTGGCCTGAGCTACTCAGCTGGAGAATCCCTTTAGCAGATATTAAATGTTAACCTGGGAGACATGTAGCCCCTGCTGAAATCAATATTGGTTGCACAGCCACCATTTAGTGGTTATTCATTAAAACAGCAGGTCATTTCCATTGCAGAAATAAAGTGCTTTAGAAAAAAATCTCTGAACCACATGATCAAAGCGTATGCACTGCTGGCTTGGAATTTTTGCAGTGTTAAGACATGTTTATTAAACTGTGTTTTGGCACAGCTTGTTTCATAAAGTGCTGAATCCATAAAATGGTCCGTGTTGTGCTGATTGCATGAGTAGGCTTGGGGTCAGGCCTACATTTTCTAAACCAGCAACCTGCAGCAAATGTACCATGAGGTGATCACTCTAAGTATAAAGAGAAATTTGGAAGTTGTGAAAGAAGCTTATCCAAAGAGGCTTATTTGTACCATATTGTGGATGGTTTTGAGCCAAGAATGCTCTGTGGTTTTCTGGGCTGCTTCCCATGTAGGGATTTTGTAGGAAGAACTTCCACATGATATTATGCTCCCAAGCATGACTTGTGGGGATCCCTGGGATTTCCCCTTTGAGCTGGAGCAGGAGAAAAAAACACCTTTGCTCTAGCTCAAAGGGGAAACTGTGGGCTGTCTGCAGATGGAATATCCATGTGGACAGTCTGTCCACAAGCAATCAGAGGCTGGGCAACACTCTGCTTTTCTTCCTCCCGTCCCAGGATATTAAAAGCCCCTTTTCATTTCACAGCTGAATCATGCTGTAGCATTATACTGTGGCTCTGCACTGTAAAGAGGAAAAGGAAAGGCTGCTGGACCATGGGATATGGGTGGGAGCAATATTCTAATTGCATAGGCCCTTCTGCACCAATACAAGGAAAGGAAAAGGAGTGGGATGGTGCCAGGGGTGGACAGAATGTGAATGGGTTGTGTCAATGCTGTCCTTGCTCTCTGCTGTTGCTTAATTATTGATTAATCCACCCCTGTCTGGAAGTCATCCTGTAAAGTACAATCCTCACCACTGGGTTTTTAACTCACTTACATTACTAGCTCCTGTTCCCCTGTCTCAGTATTGCACTGGTCCCTTTCAACATTGTCACATATGGTCCCTCCTGGCAACTGGTGAGTTACCAGGAGAGAAAGGAAGGTCCAGGCAATGTGGAGATGTCACTTTCAGTGCATACAGGAAGTGACATCATCATGCTACAACTCCTGGGAGATGCTTTGGTATTTGGGCAAAAGTTCTGTGGTAAAAATGGCTTCTACCATATACAGGAAACCAATGTAGGAAACACCAGTGACTGAAGTCCAAAGCTGGCAAAGTAAAGCATGTACTCTATCACTGAACCACAGACCACTCAGCCATGGGGGAGCCAGTTCCTTGTGGTACTGTACAACACAGTTGCAGTATGTGTGTGAATAATGCAGCCATTTGTATGGAAAATATTGAAAATTTCATGGCTAGGAAGAATTTCTGCAGTCAAAATGAATATATTTTTGTTTCAGATGTTACCTATTCATTTAGATGAAGATATCCTAAAAATGGCAGAAAATGATAATCAACTTTGTATGGAGCAGAAAGAAGCCAAGAATAAGATTTAAAGTGTTACAGGATGAAAAAAGAGGAGGTTTAGCTGTACCAAATATCAAACTATATCGCTAAGCAGCCACAGTAGTCTGGGTGTCAGACTGGATTACAAATTCAAATCAAAGGAATGTTAAATTGGAGATAATTGATATTAAAGAAGGAATACATAATTAACTATGGACTAATAAATCACTAAAACAATTCAAACACAAGATGGTAATCATATTTTGAGAGATGGTATATTAAAATATGATTTTAATGTAGAAATAGAATAACTCCACCAGTGTCATCACTGACATCCCCAGTTGATGTTTATTGTGACAATAGTACAAGAAAGAAATCTGACCATATAACTTATGAGTATATGATGGATAAACAAGGAAAAATAAAATCCTGGTAAGCAGTTCAAGATGAAGGAAAAAACATTCCGTGGTTGTTATACCATCAAATGATATCCAAACTGAAAGAACAAATAGTAAAGGAAGGGGGTTGACTAAGAAAGAAAACTACTTTTGAACCATTAATCACCGGAGATTTAAGGCATCTATTAGGAAAAAATTATAAAATATTATTGCAATATGATACAGAAACAGAGCAAGTAAAAACTGTATAATAAAATGGATGCAAAATTCTGGAGAAAACATACACATTAGTCAGTGGGAAAATCTATGGACTAAAGAAATTAAATTTACTGAATGTCAAATATTAAGGGGAAACTGGTATAAAATGTTCTTTAGATGGTATATTACCCCGAAAGATAGAGCAAAAATAAATAAATACTATAATGAGAAGTGCTGGAAATGTCAGAACACAGACAACA
This sequence comes from Gekko japonicus, assembly GCF_001447785.1. NCBI lineage: Eukaryota > Metazoa > Chordata > Lepidosauria > Squamata > Gekkonidae > Gekko > Gekko japonicus. The sequence continues at coordinate 280,671 of NW_015171535.1, read as the reverse complement.
TTCTATCACATATGGTGGACATGCAAGAAAGCAAGAAAATATTGGTTAGAGATACAGGAAGATATGCAAAAGATATTAAAACTTAAGTTTGCAATGGATCTGAAAAATATGCTATTAAATATCTTACCAAGCAATATACAAAAATACACAGTGAATTATTTAAGTATATGGTGATTGAAGCAAAAGTAATATTTGTAGCAAAATGGAAGGCAGTGAACTGCCTAGCCCTGAAGGAATGGCAGAATAAACTGAATGAACATCTTTTATATATAACAGACTGACCAGAATTTCAAGAAAAATTGAAAGTTTTTTTCCAGTAGTATAGCTGAATATCAAGAACAAAATTAAATTAAAACAGAGAATAATAGAAGGACAGAGTTAGGTAATACATGTTTATAATAAAAATGTTTTTAGATATGAAGATAAATGGAAAAGATAAAATAAAGGTATCTAAACATAAGTGAAATATATATTTTTTTTCAAAATCACATTTTGAGAGATGCGCTGATAAAAGTGTGGAGAATGATGAAGGAAAAATTCTACGATAAAATCCCTAGATGGGTTTCACCTTTGGAAGCCTTCATATTACCAAATCTAATGACGGAAGAGAAAACGGCCACCTATGACAAAATACTTACAAAAGAAAACGAATTGAAAGACTTCGAAACACTACAAGCAACAAAGATCAATCTTACAAACTGGGAGAAGCTACAACTAAAATCCAGATTTGTGAAAGATAAAACAAGAGGTTTCGTAAAAACAAATACAAATTTAGATAAAATTTGGTTGTCTTCCGCAGATAAACTGATCCAAAAAATATACAACTTCTTACTAGATGACATGTGCCAAGCAGAAAAAATAAAATCATGTATGAAGGCCTGGGAAACAGATAGAGGAAGTAATATAAGTATAGAGAAATGGTCAAAAATGTGGAACTCAATGAAATTATTAAGAGCCACATCATATAAAGAGAATGTTTTCAAAATGTTTCATAGGTGGCATTGGACGCCAGAGAAACTACAAAAATGTTATAAGACAGTATCAGGAAATTGCTGGAGATGTGAGAGAAATGTGGGCTCCTTCTACCACATCTGGTGGAGATGTGAAAAAATTGTAAAATTCTGGAAAACCATAAAACAACTCATTTTAGAAATATTAAATATAGACTTGAATCTAGCTCCAGAAACATACTTATTAAATATCCTACCTGAAAATATAAAATATAATGATGCACGTTTGATATTATACATCCTCACAAGTGCCAGAATCGCCATAGCAAAACGTTGGAAATCAGAAAAAATTCCAAGCAGAGAAGAATTGATTACAAACATCTTAGATATAAAAGAAATGGACAAAACAAATATGTTCTTAGCGGGAAAGATGGACAGTGTGTTTAAAGAAAGATGGCAAAAACTAGATAACTGGTTAGAAACATATGGAAAAAAAGCTCCAAAAATATTGTAAAAGAATGGAAATATGAAATGTAATTTTTGTTATATACTGAAAACTCAATAAAAATATGTTAAAAAAAAACATAAGTGAAATATTAAATGCAAATTTAAGTAAGTTCTGTATAAATGTATGATTCTGAATACAAATGATTATACTTTATATTTTATGTTTGTATAATGTAGCCACTTGTCTGGAGCTGATTGCCTGGATCTTTCCTATCCAATTTGCACCCCACTGGGAAAGGAGGTGTTAATTATCCCCTCCATGGGATCAGACCTCCCACCCTTGATGGTTTCAGATTTCATATAACGCAGGGAAGTGAGTGGTGTCTCTCACACCTCTGGGCTATACAAGTCACACATTTGAATCTGTAAGATAAGAATTAGAGTTACCTACTCCTATTGTGAAAGAAGGAAGAAAGATTGTATAGCACTTTGCAAATTAAAAAAAATATGTTATGTAAATGAACAGGTTTAGTAACAGAGATGTTCTAAGTGCAAGGAAAATGCTAATATATTTATCTTCTCCCCCTTTCTACAGGCAAAATGAAAACTTCACTTCTTTACACTGCTAGATGTAACTCAAGGATGTTGTCAGCAATGAATGCTATGAATGAACTGTCAAATCTGAAATTAGTTTAGTGCATTTTGCAGATACTATGCTACTCCTGGGGAATGTATGTTCCCATTGCTTGTTAATTAGAATATGAGAGGTACAATTAGTTTAAAAAGTTGTCAGTATTTCTCTGTCTTCTTTTTTATGGGGTTCTGTTGCACATGGTTTCACATTCTGGGGGTTCTTTTTATTTGTACTTTGGGAATAAGTACAGTGATTTAGGAAGTCAAGGCAGCAAACATAATGGAGCCAAGTTGCTTTGCTCCATATATTTATTGCCTCTTATTTCCTGTTACATAATTTTCTGAAGCAGTTTGTTGTGTTACCTCCTGCCAGAGCCACAGTTAGAGCATGTGGAGACCAGCTCCTATTAACTCAGCTTTTTAGGGGAAAGAGAACAATACGTCCAGAGAAGACTAATACTGAGGCAATCTAAGACATCTTTTGCCTTAACATGTTGGCCAAAGTCATAACAGTCTTCACAGCCATTTCACACAAGGACTAACTCATCAAATCCCTTGGGTACATTAGCAGCTGATGAACAGTTCCAGAGACTTGGCATCAGCTTTCTTCTGTCAAAGCAGGGCATATGTTGATGTATTTTTTGCTAAAAGGATATCAAATGCAGGAGGAAAACCATTTGCAAATCTGATTCATGCAAAACTAAAACTTCTAAAAATTGATGTTAACGTTGCACCAAAAACGGCTGTGACAACAATGCTTAGAGCGTGTGTATTCAGGGCCTCCATATTATGGGGGCGGGGTACATTTTACCTATTTTATTTCAGAAATAAAACTTGTTCTCTCTCTTATGAATCACCAAGACATTATATATATTGGATGGACACATAGTGTTATCCACATTACAGTTTTGTACTGGACCCAATGAAATAGGGCCTGCATGTCTTGCATGAATGACATTTAACTGGTCATTGGAGGTCCCTGGCCCAGTCCCCAGCACCTTCAGTTAAATGGGTCTGGATTAGCAGGATTGGAAAAGACTTCGGAGAACTAGTGCCAGTTGAAGTAGAGGGGCTCAGCATCAAGGATCATTAAAGTTGCAGTCCTTAAAAAACTTTCCCGGAAGTAAGTTCCACTGAATAACCTGGGGACTTCTTTATGATAGATCTGCTTAGGGTTGCTATCTTAGTCACCTGCTGAGGCTCATGGGCTTCTGGGGGTCCACTGCTGAGTGCAGATGCTACTGTGAACCTGTTGCTCACTCAAGGGACCTACTGCAGCCCACTAACTTTAAACTGATACAGCTGCACCAGAGTAGGTATCCCTCCTATTGGGAAATGGAGATTATCCCACAAGGTCCTGTGATGATACAGAAGGTGGTGGGCAAATCTCTTGTTTTCAATGGGAAAGTACCCAGTAGAAGAGGAGAGGAATTTTCTTATGCAGTGATCTCCCTGCGCCACCTTCACAGTACTCTTGAAGACCATGAAACAGGAAGGCAGGGGTGGGGCAGGAGAGAAACAATTTCTGCTCTCTTTGCTTGCCCAATGACCCTTAAAATTATGGTGTCAGTACTGAAAGGGGGCTCAATAGACTAGTCGTCTGATTTTGAATAAGACTGTTTCATATATTCACAGTGAACAAAAATGGATTTCATCACAGATTTAAAATCTTGTCACAAAAATAACGGCACTTTAAGTTTGGAAACAAGATGTTGGAAACTTTGTTGCACTCTAAGTGTTTTGGGGGGATGTGGAAAGGTATAGTATAACTCACTCATATCAGAGCTTGGAAGCTAAGCTGAGTGAGTACTTAGATGGGAAGCCACCAAAGGCAGTGGCAAACCATCTATGACTCTCACTTGTCTTGAAAACCCTATGGGATCGCTATAAATTGGCTGCGAAATGATGGCACTTTACACACACAAGAGCTTTTTGTTTGTCAATAGCTAAGCAGGGCTGACCCTGGCAAGTACTTGGATGGGAGACCTCCAAGGAATACCAGGGCTGGGACATAGAGGCAGGCAATAGGAAGCCACCTCTCTGAAGTGTACAAGCCCCACCAGGGGTCGCCAGAATTCAACCATGACTTCCAGGCACATGCACGCATGCACACACACAAATACTCACAAAAAAAGAAAAATGACAATACTGTCAATAGCTGAAATAGTTTTTCTTGTACGTTGTCTCCACATACCTACAAATGCCTCTCCCCACCGCCAGGTGACTTCTCTCTTAGTCCCTTGACTTTCCTAAACCATCCCAGCTCACCTTGCCTGAACCCCGGCTGTTACCCGACTTCCCCTTTCTTCAGCAACTCTGTCATTCTTTCTTTCCACCTGTCTTGTGTGTATCTACCTGATCAGGACTTGAATCATTTGAGCTGGAGCTGGATTAGCACATTTTCATGCTGTCTGTCACTGAACATAAGGTGAGGAGCTTTTGTAATCCGTCATGTCATGTCACCAACTGTTCCTACACATTCCTGTTTAGGGATAGTCCCTAAATTGGTGAACATATTGTTGTGACTAAAAAATTCCAGTTTCTTCCATTTTTTCCCTGTTCAAGTTGAAATGGCAGTCCCCCAGGGGCAATGCTTAGCTGGGTTGGTTCCCTTTGGAAGGGACAGCACTGGGGACTTGAGGCATTTTGGTAGCATTTATTTTATTTACATATGTACAAGTAGCGTGCAGGTGGAGGCACAGTGACAGGTCTTCAGGGCCATAAATCTGTAACCCATAAGATTGCCAAGTCTGGCTTCAGCTGGGAGGGGGACTCCTCTTTTCCAAGCTCTGGTGAGTGCTTAGCTCAAGGCCTCCCAATGAGGTCCCATGGCAGAATGGGAATTCAAACCTGGAGCTCCTAGAGTCTAATCTGACACTCTAACTGATGCTCCATGCAGGCTCATTATAGAATCATCGAGTTGGAAGGGACCTCCAGGGTCATCTAGTCCAACCCTCTGCACAATGCAGGAAATTCACCTCCATGCCCCCAGTGACCCCTGTTCCATGCCCAGAAGACGACAAAAAAACCCCCAGGATATCTAGCCAAACTGGCCTGGAGAAAAATTGCATCCTGACTCCAAAAGTGGCAACCAGCATTTCCCTGGGCGTGTAAGAAAGGGCCACCTTGTTCATGTCTGACCTTGTTAAGCCTTCACAGTCCCATCAAAATGTCTTTTCTCTTTTTGTTTCACAGTACACACTAAACCCAGTTCTTATTGGTGTGTATTGGTGCAAGGTTGCACTGCTGTAAGTGAACAAAGGCAGCAAAAATATCAAAGAGGGAAGAAAAAACAACTGCCAAGAAAAAAACTCCTGGCCTGCTCCAATCTGGAATGCAGGAATCAGCAAACAAAGAATCAGCAATCTGGAATGCAGGAATCAGCAAGGAAATTTTTCCATGGCAGAGAGATAAGCATTGGCAGGCACCTGTTTAAACATCAAGCTCCTGCTAGAGGCAGAGCACAGAAGCTGCTTAGCAACAAGTTAGCAAAGCAACCCTGCCCTCAACCTACAACCAGAGGAGGCCACTTGGATGTATAAAGTATCTGCAAAGATGATCATTGATGCCACAAACAACAGATTGAATTTAGATGTGGAATCACGTGCTTTCTTTACAAACGTACTTGCTACTTGGAAACTGTGTGTGGAGGAAAGCATTTTTGTTGGGATGCAGAATTCTTAATATTATTGATGGATTTGGCAAACTGTTTAATTGATGTTGTTCAGAAGAATCTTTTAAAAAACAAAAATGTGTTGTTGTTGTTGTTGGTTGTTCAGTTGCACAGTCGAGTAAAAAATAATGGATGCTATATATGTCCTGCCACTGCCCTCAGACATATGTGACATTGATGTATGTTTTATTGCCCAGGTCTCCAACTGAAACCAGGATATGTATTTGTTTTGCACACTGCATCCCTATGTATAACTGATTTTGATATTCAAAGTCTCAAGATGGTTTCATTCATCTCCACTGAATTAAGAAGGTGAATTATGGGACAAAGTGTAGGGCATTCTCAAGGCTCTTTTTGTAGGAAAAGCCCAGCAGGAACTCATTAGCATAACAGGCCACACCCAACAGCAGAAACTCATTAGCATATTAGGCCACACCCCTGACAGCACAGCTCATTAGCCCATTAGGCTGCACCCCCATGTTACCAAAAGTGTGGTCATCCAGCCACACCCACCTTTTGCTTCTTATTCTGTTTTCCTTGTTTGTTGTCAAAACCCAGGGCTTTTTTTGTAGCAGGAACTCCTTTGCATGTTAGGCCACACACCCCTAATGTAGCCAATCCTAATGAGTTTCTGCTGTTGGGTGTGGCCTATTATGCTAATGAGTTCCTGCTGGGCGTGGCCAACTCAGGAGCCAGCCGGAACACCATTCCTGTGCGTTCCTGCCCAAAAATAGCCCTGGGTATTCTTATACATTCAAGCAAGAGGGCATGGCACATTTACAGGATGTCATAAGATGTTCCTGATATTTCCAGATACTGTTGGTTTGTAAACTACACTCTTATTACTCAAAGCTCAAACCAATTCCAGAACTAAGGAGTCAGGAATCACTTGCACAGTTTCTCTAGACAATAAGGAATTAATCAGCCCAATAATTTCTGAGTACAACCCAATATTGGCTATTGGCTGCCTAACTTGGTTGATGGCTACAACCAACTATACAGACTCCGAAGTGACACATACACCCCCAAAATTGAACAGATTAATAATTTGAGAATAGGGAGGGTTGATTCAAGAAAAATGGATATCACAAGTGGAATGAAATTTGATTATGCGTGCATTATTTTTAAGTATCTCTTCAACTAGGCCTAAGTTGTGGTATTCAGCTATGGGAAATCATGTGACATACATGCATGTCTGAACTGGCTCTGTGTTGTTTTATTTGGAACTGTAAATGATGTTCTCCTTGAATGCTCTTTGTATTGTTTTGCTGTCACACATACACCCTCATGGCACATAGAAGGAAAACTAAAATATTGTTCTGTAGTTGTTAGCATGAAAAGCAGGTCTGTGCAGACTATTCTAAGGATTAAAAGCCTCACAGAAGTAGCATATTTATTAATGCAGTAAAGTGCCAGAATAACAAGGATTATATATCTAGAAGTACAGTGATTAAGTGAAACTATTCTGGGGGGAATGTAGAACTTTGAAGAGTTATTTAATCAACTTTTATTATAATTTGCAGCACCAGCTAGTGTGGGCTTGTTTGATCGTTTTCCTGTTTCCCTTTTTTCTTTACTGTCTAATAAAGTCTAAATGTTCATAGCCCTATTTTCAGGAACAACAACTCAATGCCTCTGCATGTATGGTATTAAAACATGAGCCGTGAAGTCTTGAGTAGCAAAGGATATGATATCTGAAAGAAAAGAAACAAAGAAACAAGTCCTCATAAATGGCTCATTATCTTAATAGGCCTGAAGGTATTTGGGTCTATTCAGTTGTTTTGTGAAAAGGGGTTATTTAGGGACCAAATGCTTCTGTCATTGCCTTTCCCTCCTCTAGAGTGTTCACTGACTAACTTAAATTAGAACAGTTCCTGGTGTGTTATATCTAGGGCTGCCAAGTCCCCCCGGGGGGCGGGGAAACCCCCACCCCAGAGGCCCGTTCCCCACCGCCAGCGGATCAGGCCCCGGGGGGAACCCCACCCCGGCGTGCGCGTCACCAGGAAGTGACGTTATGATGCTGGGCACACTGGGGGCGGGGCCACGACCATCCGAGGGGGAAACTATGTGACATATCATGACTAGACATATCATGTGAAACAATATTTGTATTGTATCATTTTTAACTTGCACTAGCATATAGCAGTTCTGCCTAAGTAGTTGGAAATACTTCATTGTGACATGAAATCACACTAGTTAAGTATTAACCTGTAACGGATTGATTACTGATGATATTTTTTAGTGTTTAAGATGTTACATAATAATTTATTGGCTGGAATCCTATCAGTTTTCTCACTCAGTCCTGCCCAGTTTCCCTTTTTGCTTCAACCTCTGTTTGCATGGGTCCCATGAAGTCTGGCAAAACCTTTGCAGAAGTCAAAAGGGAACCTCTACTTCCTCTTTTGCCAGTGGAGAAACTGGTAGGATTCAATGTATAGTTGGTTGCTATGGTAAGCTAACAAAGCTTCTTTTCTGGAACTTGATTACCTTCCTTATTTTATTGCCAAGGAAAGTCACATCTTCTATTTGGCCTGCCATTTGTTATTTGGTTTGCCATTTGCTTGATTCCCACTTTGCTTCACCACCTTACCAGACAAAAGCAATGATGGTCTTAAAAATGACTCTTTACCTGGGAGTCGAGGCATGTCGTATGGCTTTAAGCCTTGTAGCTAATTTTTAATCTACCTGCCTATAGCATGCTGGAACTAAACAGAGCAGATTAAATTTTCACCAAGTTTATAGACTCATGGGATTTCGACTGCAACAAAGATTAAAGCCCACATCCTAAAATGTGCTTGCCACCAGTTTAGATTGCTACATTTGAATAGTTACACATTATTTATCCAATTTAATCTATTAGAAGTTTCCCCTTTTTATGTCAGATGAGATGTTTTGCAAAGAATTGTATAAACTGTGCCCTTAGCTCTTGTTTTCCAAGCTGTGTACCCAATGGTGTGCATGAGTAGCTCAAATTGTGTATGTGTTTGGCTTTACTTCTGGAAGATGACTTTTACTAGAGCTTTTTATGTTAATGTTGTCTCCTCTCCTAATTAAAATTTGCAAATCAAAGCCTAATGATACCGCCCAGAGCTATGAAAACAATGCAGTCAGAGATGGGACAGAAGAAGTCTGCATTTTGGATGGGCTGCTGTTAACCTGAAATTAAAAAGTATCAAGCTTCAAAATGATGACAAACTCCTGCAGGGGAGATTGATTCTCTAGGGGGGGGTTCATCAACAACAGTCATTTTATGCACCATCTTGCTAGGGATAATTGTATGCAGGCATGGTGCTGTCCAGATGGCATCCCATAACCTGTCATTTATGTGCTGCATTAACGTGGTATATAGGTACAATGATTATTTCTTAACATTATTAATATTAATTTTTATAGCACCTACAGATAGGATGTATACAATTAGAAAAGGGGTCTTGCTGCAATCTAAAGGGCACAACATTTGTTCAGAAGGGGAAATGAGGGATCAAGAGTTTAACAATCCAGCTGCACAAATTCTGTGGGTCTTACCCTATACTCAGCCAAGTGTGAAACTTTCCTCCAGGGAAAGACACATTTATTCAAAGAAAGAGTATCCTGCTTGAAGAACACTACTTGGGATGGAGTCCATATATAGCTGAATGGGTGGTAGAAGTCTCCCCAAGGGTTATTTTAGGGGTAATTAAAAAACAAAAACCAGCCACTAAGTCTACAGGTGAAGAATGAGAGAACTTATAATGAGAAGAAAAATGTATCGAAAGTCTTAGATCTATATGGATCAGCTCTGAAGCCTGTCTGGGAGCTTCAGCAGGTGCAAAATGTGTTCCCTCTAAGCTGAGGTAGTGTGAGCTAGCTCAGTTTTTTTAGCTTCCTGCTCACACATTTTTGTCTTAAGTCAGGAAGGATGGCTCCAGAGCAAACTAATTTATGCAGTAGACAATCACTCACTCAGAACTTTAATGCCAGTAGCTCATAAAGTAGAATTTTTGTTCACAAGACTCCATTGCTTAGAGGAAGCATTGCTTGCAAGCACATGTTTTAGGAACAAATCTGTCTAGTTTTAATCAATCTTCACTGGTTGCCACTGGCACAATGCAAAACACTGGTTATCTCCCTTATAAATAAAAGCCGAATGGTGGTGGCACTTCTCTAGAACATTCCACACGCTCCAAAATCAGTTCGCTCTCTGATCTGTCATTCAAAGGGTCTCCCTATCCACTGGCTGCTTTGCCTGAGTCCTGCCTCCAACATTCTAAACATTTTGCTGTTCCTCCCCCCCCCCATAGCCAGTCAGAACACAGAGGTTATTTGCATATGCGACTTGATTGGCTTTTGCCTCTAACATTCTAAACAGTTTGCTCTTCTGAGGTAAAATGTGTCCAATCTCCAGGTGAGGGCTGGAGATCACTCAGAATTACAACTGCTTTCCAGATGGCAGAGATCAGTTCCCCTGGAGAAAATGGTGGGCTCTGTATCCTTATATGCTGCTGAGGGGGCCCCCATGACAGCCAATGTAATGTAGAAGTCAGGGCTTCAGAGCATGGGAGAGGCTGCAGGTGTGTGTGGGGGTGGAAAGCTGAAGAGTGAGGGGGAAATAAAGGTAGTTGATGATTGGCTGGGAAGGTGATAGGGTTGGGAAATTCCTGGAGATGTGAGGGATGGAGCCTGGAGAGGGTTCATTAGAAGAAGATAAACATCAGAATAACAGTTGACAATGAAGAGGTCAAACGTGTGGAAGAATTCACTTTCTTAGGATCACAGATCAACCAAAATGGCGAATACAGTCCAGAAATAAAACATCGAATCACAATGGGTCATGCAGCAATTATGAGCATGAATCAAATATGGAAGAGCAAGTACATCAGCCTAGCAACCAAATGCAGATTAGTCTGTGCTGTTGTGTTCCCCATAGCAACCTATGGCTGTGAAAGTTGGACCATGAAGAAGCAAGACAGGAGGAAAATTGACTCATTTGAGCTGTAGTGCTGGAGAAGGCTCCTGCACATTCCAAAGGTAACAAACAAGTAAGTACTGGAGCACATAAAACCAGACATGCCATTGAAAGGAAAAAAATATAAAACTGTGACTGACTTACTTTGGCAATGTCATGAGGAAGAACTCACTAGAAAAAGAAATTATGCTTGGATCGGTTAGCAGCAAAAGGAAACTGGGCTGCCAAAGAACATGGTGGTTAGACACCATAAAAGTTGACACCAGCCTGAGCATGGAATGATTGAAAGAAACAGTACAAGATTGGAAAATGTGGAGACACCTGGCCCATAGAATTGCCAAGAGTTGGACATGACTGAATGGATAACAACAACATTACAAAGTACAACTGGTTCTGAATACCCTCATACACTCACAGCATATGCATATCCATAGCATATGCATATCATAGAATCATAGAATGTTAGAGTTGGAAGGGATCTTGCAGGTCATCTAGTCCAACCTTCTGCACTCTGCAGGAGCAGAGCCGAAAGATAGCCCTACAACATACCCGAAAGTTGGTCGTCCAGCCTCCGCTTGAAAATGTCAAGCGAAGGAGCATCCACCACCTCCCGAGGCAGTCTGTTCCACTGCTCAACCACTCTTACAGTTAGGAAGTTTCTCCTGATATTTAGCTGGTAACGACTCCCTTGTAAATTCCACCCATTAGACCTAGTCTTGCAATCCGGAGCAAGAGAGAATAGATCGGCTCCATCTTCTACATGACAGCCCTTCAAATACTTGAAGACTGCAATCATGTCCCCTCTAAGCCTTCTCTTTCCCACGCTAAACATACCCAACTCTTTCAGCCTTTCCTCATAAGACTTGGATTCCAACCCCCTCACCATCCTGGTTGCCCTCTTCTGGACACGCTCGAGCTTGTCAACATCCTTCCTAAAATGTGGTGGCCAAAACTGGACACAGTACTCCAGGTGAGGCCTGACCATAGCAGAATAGAGCAGAACTACCACCTCCCGTGATCTGGACACAATGCTTCTGTTAATGCATCCTAAGATTGCATTAGCTTTCTTCGCAGTCACATTGCACTGCAGGCTCATGTTTAGCTTGTGATCAACCAGAACACC
>NW_015171535.1:196131-268811 GCF_001447785.1 Gekko japonicus | reverse complement strand
GACCCAAGGTCACATCAGCAGGTGCAAGTGGAGGAGTGGGGAATCAAACCTGGTTCTCCCAGATTAGAGTCCACACACTTAACCACTACACCAAACTGGCTCCAGAGCAAACTGATTTATGCAGGGGCCAAATCGGTCACTCACAACGTTAATGCCAGTGGCTCACAAAGTAGAATTTTTGCTCATGAGACTCCACATCTTAGAGGGAGCATTGCCTAAAATTGCATTAGGTTACTTTGCAGTCATATCACACTGTAGGCTCGTGTTTAGCTTGTGATCAACCAGAACACCTAGATCCCTTTCACATGTGCTGCTTTCAAGCCAAGTCCCATTCTATATCTGTGCCTTTGATATTTTGTACCTAAGTGTAAGACTTTGCACTTATCTCTATTGAAATTCATTTTATTTGTCTCAGCCCACTGTTCCAGCCTATCTAGATCATTTTGAATCCTGACTCTGTTTTCTTCAGAATTAGCAATCCCACCCAGCTTTGTATCATCTGCAGATTTGATAAGCATCCTCTCTATGCCTTCCTCCAGGTCATTTATAAAAACATTGATCAACACCGGGCCTAGGACCGAGCCCTGTGGTACTCCACTCGAGACTTCCCTCCACGTAGATGCAGAGCCATTTACGAGCACTCGTTGGTTACGATTTTTCAACCAACCATGAATCCATCCAATGGTTGCACCATCCAGTCCACACTTAACCAGCTTATCCTCAAGGATATCATGAGAAACTTTGTCAAATGCTTTACTGAAATCTAGATACACTATATCCACAGCATTGCCAGAGTCAACCATTTTAGTAACTCCGTCAAAAAATGACTTATTCTTGATAAATTCATGCTGGCTACTACCAATTAACTCATTCCATTCAAGGTGCTCACAGACAGAGCGTTTATGGTAAAAAAAAATGACCATGGCTATCACGTTAATAACAGACACCTGCAGGTATGCACAGTACACATATGTACCCCTAGAAATAAAGGAGGGGGCAAGGTGGGTACTCAGGTGTACAACCTGATTGGCAAAAGTGGGTGACATGAGACATACTGAGTCTTGGGAATATTCCTAAGGAAGGGATTGGAGGGAAGGGTCTCTGGGCAGGAGGAACTATGTTGTAGCCAGGCTTAGTTACCTCACTGAACTGTGGTTTTATTGAGCCACTTAAAAGTACCACTTAGATTAACATGAACTGAGAAATGCTAATGTGAGAGATGGTTCTTTCTTTGGCAGAGCATAACATGGTAGGATCCTGTGTGGCTAGTTGTTCTGATTAATAATTGACAGGCCAGGACTGATAGCCAGGTACATGGTGAAGTTTGGCTTCTCTCTGGAATGACTGCTGTCCTTAGTAATTGTGATGAGAATAGGCATGGTCCTACTCCTTCTAGTAGTTCTTGGTCTTTTGAAGCACTATTGCCTAGGAACCCTGTTCGTTGGCTATATGTGACTAATCAACAAAAGCTTGGCTCACATTAAATTGGGGGTGGGTGAGAGAAAGACAACCCACAATGGAGATGTGATGGCAGTTCACTGCAGTACCCAAGTGGGATTAAGGGTCCATGGTGACTGAAGGGAGGCTCCATATACAGAGGCAGCAAACCACTGAAAGCTAGTGCTGGGAGGCAGCGGTAGGGGAGGGCCTTTGTCTGTATGCTCTGTTGGTTTGGCCTTCCAGGGCAACTGGTTGGCTGCTGTGTGAAACAATATGATGGACTAGATGGGCCAGTGGTCTGATCCAGCAGGTTCTACTTATGTCCTCATGTGACAGGGAAGAAAGCAGGACATCCAGAATACAGTCTGGGTAGGGTTGCCAACTCAGGGTTGAGAAATTCCTGAAGATTTGGGGATGGAGCCTGGGGAGGGCAGGATTTGGGGAAGGGAGGGACCTCAGCTGGGTATAATGCTTGCTGCTGCTTCATACTTGGCTTGGTGTTGCCTCCTCCAAGTGCAAACAGCATGAAGCACACAGTTTGCACTTGGTAAGGTTGTCTGTTGACTCCGACAGTCCAGGGTTTTCACCTTTGAGAAAAATTGTAAAAATACTGGACATTTTTTTTCAGGGTTTTTTTTTTCATGGACAGTGAAAATGCCAGAGTGTCTGGGTCAACACTGGACACTTGGTTTTTTTCAGTATTTTTTTTTTAGTTTTTAGAAAAAAACCTAAATTTATAACAAAAAATTGTGAGGCTAAAGTAATACAAAACTTACAAAAAACAACCAACATAGAGGTGGTGAAAAAAATTAAATATTTAGGAATAATGTTATCCAATAAAATGAGTACAATCTTGGAAGATAACTACTATAAACTATTAGATGGAATTAAAAAAGACCTTTCAAAATGGAAAAAAAACTACAGCTGTCATTAATGGGGAGGATATCGGCTGTAAAAATGATGATCCTGCCAAAAATTTTATTTCTAGCTCAAAATGTACCCATATTAAGAAATGCTAAATTTTTCATAGCAATGGATAAGGAGATAAAAAAATTTATTTGGTACCCCAAAAAAGGCAAGAATTAGATGGAAATTATTACAAAAAAGGAAAGAGCTGGGGGGCTTTGGATTGACTAATTGGAAAATATATTATCAAGCATCAGCTTTAACCTGGATTAAAGAATGGCTAACCCTGGATAATGTTAGAATTTTAAATCTGGAAGGGCATGACCTGTATATGGGCTGGCATGCCTACGTTTGGTATGGAAAGGATAAGATCCATTCAAACTTTAAACAACATACGGTTAGGGGCTCATTGCTATGGATATGGAATGAAATTAAAGGACAGTACTATAAGAAAACCCCTAAATGGGTTTCACCACTAGAAGCATATATAAAACATTTGGTTATCCTGAAGTGATAAATTAATTCAGAGAATATATGGTTTTTTGTTGGAGGAATATATGCAAAATGAAATGATTAGCCAAAACATGTTAGCATGGATAAAAGATCTAGGCCACACGATAGAAAGAGAGAAATGGGTGAACACCTGGAGATCGCTGAATTATGTAAGAGCGATTAATTATAAAGAAAATATATACAAGGTCTACCATAGATGGTATTGGTCCCCTGATAGGACAGCAAAATGTAACCCGATGGCATCTAAAGCATGTTGGAAATGTACAAAAAACATAGGGACGTTTTTTCATATGTGGTGGCGATGCCAGAAAGTCAAGAGATATTGGGAAATGATTCAAAGACTTGTAGTCGATATCATGAAGTTGAACATAATCCTCACCCCGGAAATAGCATTGTTGAATATGGTACCAGAGAAATGTAATCCAAACGAAAAATATTTATTAACATACATAATGACTTCTGCAAGAATATTATTGGCCAAGTACTGGAAACAAGATAGAGTCCCAACAAGACAGGAGACATTAGAAAAACTGATGGAAGTTGCAGAAATGGACAAGTTAACTTTAATTATTCAAGGGAAAGATGAAAGTGTGTTTATGAAAAGATGGGAAAGATTTTACAATTGGATGTATAATAAATAGGGAAGGTTTGACTCGAATATATAAAATGTATAAAGGTATGGAAATTAGTTTTGTTAAGCAATGGAAATGGTGGAAGGAGAAAAGTATGTTATATGATGGAAATTTATAAATAAAAGTGTAAAAAAACAAAACCACTGGACACTTGGAAACCTTATCTGTAGTCTGGAGATCAGTGGTAATTCCAGGAGAACACCAGGCCCCACCTAGAGGTTGGCAACCCTGACATCAGGACACATAAGAACATAAGAACATAAGAGACATCAATGTTGGATCAGGCCAAAGGCCCATCCAGTCCAACACTCTGTATCACACAGTGGCCAGAAATACCAGTGCCATCAGGAGGTCCAGCAGTGGGGCCAGGACATTAGAAGCCCTCCCACTGTTGACCCCCCCAAGCACCAAGAAGACAGAGCATCACTTGCCCCAGAGCCCCTATCTATACCTTGTGGCTAATATCCTTCAAGCCCACAAGGGAAGCCAGCCATAGTCCTACAATTATACTCCGTAGGTATATGGGCTGGTAGGGAGTGAACAACTACACTGTGCCTGCAACTGGATGCTTTGGAAAGCAGATTTGATACCCTTCATATGTGCCGTGGGGGCAGTCCTAAATAATGCTGGGGGGAACAGTTCAAGGAGGTTTTTTTCCTGAGGATTTGGCCAACTTTTTCTCTTTGTAATTATGTTGGAGAAAAAAAATGCATAAACAAGTCTTGCTTTAGAAGAAAGGACAGGGGCCCTTCTAGTTGAGTAATACAGATGAAAGAAACTGTGTCATCATCAAGTCCTGAAAGTTGGCAGAAGACTGTGAGCTCTACAATATTATTTACTCCCCTTGGATGCAAAAGCAGTAGCTTTTTGAGCCCCATTTGGCACAATGTGCAAAATGAATATCAGCACCAGGAATATATGATTTAGAAAACCAGGGAACAGTTACTGCCTTGCAAAATATTCTCAGTATCTCTGCTCACAGATGGAGTCTGCAGACCATTGTCGGGAATGCTCATTGCAGTAAAAAAACACTCCAGTTGTGTGGATCAAAGCTGAGATGCCTTCCTATATAATTTTATTATATGTGCCAAAGGAAAACATCTGCCTTCCCTGATATACAGTTAGCAACAAATGCCTTTTCACTGAATGCCGCCTTTCCTCTTCTAATAAGAGGGAGCCCATTAGTGTCGTTAAGTGCAGTGTGCACAAGCCCAGCAATCAAAAGAAAACAAAGCAGGTGCAAGAGCAGCTCCAGTGAAATCCAAAGGAGGAGATTTGATTTTCTTTGTTTAATGCATAACAATACCTTATTTTCTGTGCATAGTAAAAAAAAAAGGTAATTGTAGTGTTTTTAACGAGAAGGGGGGGGAAAGCCTCTAAAAATACTAAGCTGCTGTTGATGTAGTTGTAGCAGGAGGAGGGGGAACTGCTCTCCCATTCTTCTCATTCATTCACAGTTGACTTGCTGTGTCTGAACCACCCACTCTTTTTTGGGCCTGAGTTTGACTTTGATCCAAGGAAATGTCTGTGCCCAGTGCTAATTAACTAACACACCCTCAATGGGGATTTTGCACTTAAAGTAAATAATTGTTTTATGGATGGCTAGGCTCATCCCTTCTGCTTTGGTAGCTACCAATAAAAAATGCAATGGGAAATAATGTGTTCTTACTGCTTGGGAGAAATCTGCTTTTTATCATAGGACTCAATCTGTCTCATGAAATGCAAATATATTTTGAAAGGAGCCCAAAGATAACAGTTTGCTTTTGCCAACACCCAGCATTGTTGGGTTTATATCACAGCGCATGGGGCAGCAATGATATTTTCACCAGCAGCTTTCTCACACGGCATTTGAGTGTGTTACATATTGCCTGAAATGTTTTGCAATTTCACAACCTTGGCTTCAGCTTATAAGAACAATGTAATACCTGACTTGGATTCATGATAGGTCTTGAGATTAGCAAGTTTGGAAATGCCATAAAACTGAACAGGATTCCATATATTATGGTGCAGGATTCTGAAACAATCATGATAAACTGTTGACAATTGAGAGATGAAACTGATATTAAAAAGTCTATATAACATGGGGGGGGGATTGAATGCAGAAATATTAAGCAGGAGATCAGATGTTAAGAGATGCTGATAATGACTTAACCCTTATTGCTTGCCACAAATTCAAAGTAACTCAGCAGTCTAAAATTTACACAGTGAGCAAGTTCAGTGTGACAGGTCAACATCTCAGCTTTTTGGCTCCCCATGCATCTCAGCCATCGGTTAAAGGGAGGGGAAACAAGTCCACCTGCTTCCTGTCTCCTTGAACCATTTTGTACTCATGGGTTATCAGTGGAAAGAAGATTTATCTGCATGGGGCAATGGATTAGGACCTTCCCCCTGTTCAAGAATGAGTTCACCAGTATTAACCTGTAAAGGCTTGTGTGGCCAGGGACCAACATACCTGCAGGATCGCCTCTCCCCGTATGTTCCCCAGAGAGCACTACGCTCTCTAGATCAACACCGGCTAGTGGTCCCTGGCCCAGAAGACGTTCATCTCACCTCGACTAGAGCCAGGGCCTTTTCAGTCCTGGCCCTGGCCTGGTGGAACATGCTCCCAATTGAAATCAGGGCCTGGTGGGACCTGTTGCAATTCTTCAGGGCCTGTAAGGCTGAGCTGTTCCACCAGGCCTTTGGTTGAGGCAGCGTATGTCAAATAACATCATCCTCTCCTGCCTCAAGCCTTAAGTCAAACTGGCTCTTGTGCTATTTAGATCCACCAGAGCAGTGGATCTATTCCATCAAAGGATCTACCTACCACCCTTCTTGGCATAAGTGGTGTGGTCATAAGAGTGGATGCTAACTACTGAGCTGCTAACAGGTTTTTTAAACTGAGTTATTTATGCTTTTAAATAGGTTAATGTTATTTTATTGTTGTAACATTTTAATTTATTGTTCTATGAAATGTAAGCCACTCTGAGTCCGCTTGCGGGGTAGGGTGGGGTTAAAAATCCATAAATAAATAGACAAATGAATAAATAAATGTGAATGAGAATAGATTTTTTTGTTCTGTGCAGGCATTGCAATGAGAACTAACATCCTACAATTGTTTTCTAACGTTTACCAACAGTCAAGGACTATTTATTGCTATGCTCCTGAAGTGAGCCGATTATTTAGTGTGCAAAGTAGTTGATTAATTTCTGGGCACAGCTTTTGTTTTAACCTGGAGAATTCAAGAGGCCACAGTGAGGCATGTACCTTGGATATGAATCCACAAAGTGTGAAATGAACTTCCCCCCACTTGAGGATGTGAAGGGGCAGATTCTGACATTCTCACAGCTGATCAACAAAAGATGCTTGTGCTTGCAGAAGTGGTTGGAACCACAAGTGTTGGTGATTTGAATCAAAGAATTAAATCTGGACTTCTCTAAAGCACAGGGTTTTACTAAACCCATGAACAAACGAGTAGAGTAATACAACACTGAACACTGCAGAAGCTCTCTTTTAATGACCCCGTTATTGGGATTTGGCTGGCATCCTGGAAGAAGGACAATAGCTTGGCAATAGCCGAATGATTTTAAAACAGCAGGTGTGAGCTCTAAGAGTATGAAAGCCAAAGAGCTGCTGGGGGATTTTTTTTTAATTTAAAGTGGGCATTTTCAGTATCACATATTGCCTGGTCTTTAATAGGCCTGAAATGTTTTATTATTATTTCATTAAAAGGTTGCCACATAACAGATTATGATAAGTGTCACTAGATACAACCATCATAGCTGTTTTCTGCAGCTTTATTTCGTGTTAATGGATGGAAAGGAGATCAAGACGGCCTGTGATTGAAAATATCCCCTCCTCCCCAAATCACTATGAGATATATGCAAAAGATTATTTTGCTTGCAGGTTACCCCTTGAGGAGGGTCCTCGAGGAGGTTCTAGCTTTTTATAGAGCAGGTTTCATCTTAAGTGCTCTTCACATGTCACTAGAACCACACTGGTACTGTTTTTCTGCCAGCAGCTCCTGAATCAATCACAGAGGTCCCTTATCAACTGGAACTGGTTATGTCGGTTTCAAGGGAAAGACCCACACAATCAGTCTCATCCTCATAGCTGGGTTAATAAAAATGCAAGAAAGTAAGTGAACTACGTTGGATCAGGCTATTTAATCCAGCATCCTGTTTCACATAGTATCTACTAGCTATCCCGATGCTTTTTAAAGCCCTATAAGCAGGACATAGAGGGCAAAGACTTTCCCTGTGGCTGCCCCTGCACTGGTATGCAGAGGGTTATTGCTTCTGAACATGGAAGTTCCATTTCCATATCATGGGTAATAATCATGGATAGATCTATCATGGAATCTAATGTAAATCGAGATAGCTGGCTGCCAAAATTGGGGTGGTTGTTCCCATCTTGGAAGAATTGACATAGGAAGATTACAGCACCGTGATGTAGTATGGATTTTATTGTGGTTTTAAATGTTGTTATTCTGTTACATGTCTTATTGTATTTTATATCTCGGCTTTGCCGCATGTGAGCCGCCCTGAGCCTTTGGGAGGGCGGGATACAAATAAAAACATAAATAAATAAATAAATAATGAAGGGTGTGCAAAATGCATATATTCTTATTTGTTGTTCAGTCGCACAGTCGAGTCCGACTCTTCGCGACCCCATGGACGAGCTCTCTCCAGGCCTTCCGGTCTTCTGCCGTCCTCTGAAGTTGGCTCAACTTCATGTTCGTTGCATCGATGACACTGTCTAACCATCTCATCCTTTGCCGTCCCCGTCTTCTTTGACCTTCAATCTTTCCAAGCATCAGGGTCTTCTCCAGTGAGTGCTCCCTTCTCATTTGGTGGCCAAAGTATTTGAGCTTCAGTTTCATTATCTGGCCTTCCAGGGAACAGTCAGGGTTGATTTCTTTGAGGATTGACTGATTTGTTCTTCTTGCAGTCCAAGGGACTCTCAAGAGTCTCCTCCAGCACCATAGTTCAAAAGAATCTATTCTTCGGCGCTCGGCCTTCCTTATAGTCCAGCTCTCGCAGCCATACATGACTACTGGGAATACCATTGCTTTGACCATGCGGACTTTTGTTGGCAGGGTGATGTCTCTACTTTTTATCATGCTGTTTAGGTTCGCCATCGCTTTCCTCCCAAGGAGCAGGCGTCTTTTAATTTCATGGCTGCAGTCACAGTCTGCGGTGATCTGGGATCCCAGGAACGTGAAGTCTGTCACTACTTCCACAGCTTCCCCTTCTATTTGCCAAGGAGTGATGGGGCCGGATGCCATGATCTTAGTTTTTTTGATGTTGAGCTTCAAGCCCACTTTTGCGCTCTCCTCTTTTACTCTGAGCAAGAGGTTCTTTAGATCCTCTTCACTTTCAGCCATTAGAGTGGTATCATCTGCATATCTGAGGTTGTTGATCTTTTCCCCAGCAATCTTAATTCCCGCTTGTGATTCATCCAGGCCAGCATTTCGCATGATGTACTCTGCATATATATTAAATAAGCAAGGTGACAGTATACATCCTTGTCGTACTCCTTTTCCTATGCTGAACCAATCAGTTGTTCCGTATCCGGTTCTAACTGTCGCTTCTTGGCCCTTATACAGGTTTCTCAAGAGACATGTGAGGTGGTCTGGTACTCCCATCTCTTTAAGGACCTGCCATAGTTTGTTGTGATCCACACAGTCAAAGGCTTTAGCATAGTCAATGAAGCAGAAGTAGATATTTTTCTGGTACTCTCTTGCTTTCTCCATAATCCAGCGAATGTTGGCAATATGATCTCTCGTTCCTCTACCTCTTCGAAACCCAGCTTGTACTTCTGGTAGTTCTCTATCCACGTACTGTTGAAGCCTAGCTTGTAGGATCTTGAGCATGACCTTGCTAGCGTGTGATATGAGTGCAATTGTGCGATAGTTTGAACATTCCTTGGCATTGCCCTTCTTTGGGATTGGAATGTATACTGATCTTTTCCAATCCTGTGGCCACTGTTGCGTTTTCCAAATTTGCTGGCAAATGGAGTGCAGAACTTTAACAGCATCATCTTCTAAGACTTTGAATAGCTCAGCTGGAATACCATCACCTCCACTAGCTTTGTTGTTAGTAATGCTTTCTAAGGCCCATTTAACTTCACATTCCAGGATGTCTGGCTCAAGGTCAGTGATTATACCGTCGTGTTTGTCAAGGACATTGAGGTCTTTCTTGTATAGTTCTTCTGTGTATTCTTGCCATCTTTTCCTAATCTCTTCTGCTTCTGTTAGGTCCCTACCGTTTTTGTCCTTTATCATGGCCAGCTTTGCATGGAACGCTCCCTTGATTTCTCCAATTTTCTTGAAGAGATCTCTAGTCCTTCCCATTCTATTGTTTTCTTCTATTACTTTGCACTGTTCATTCAGGAAGGCCTCCTTATCTCTCCTTGCTGTTCTCTGGAAATCTGCGTTCAGTTGGGTAAATCTTTCCTTTTCGCCTTTGCCTTTCGCTTTCCTTCTTTCCTCTGCTATTTGTAAAGCCTCATCAGAAAGCCACTTTGCTTTCTTACATTTCTTTTTCTTTGGGATGGTGGTGATTGCTGCCTCCTGTACGATGTCACGAACCTCTGTCCATAGTTCTTCAGGCACTCTATCTATCAAATCCAGACCCTTGAATCTATTCTTCACCTCTACTGTATATTCATCAGGGATGCGATCTAGGTCAAACCTGAATGGCCTCGTGGTTTTCCCAATTTTCTTCAGTTTAAGTCTGAATTTTGCAATGAGTAGCTCATGATCTGAACCACAGTCAGCTCCAGGTCTTGTTTTTACTGACTGGATAGAGCTTCTCCATCTTTGACTGCAAATTATATAGTCAATCTGATTTCGGTGTTGCCCATCTGGTGATGTCCATGTGTAGAGTCGCCTCTTAGGTTGTTGGAAAAGGGTGTTCGCTATGACCAGTGTGTTCTCTTGACAAAACTCTGTTAACCTTTGCCCTGCTTCATTTTGCTTTCCAAGGCCAAACTTGTCTGTTATTCCAGTTACCTTTTGACTTCCTACTTTAGCATTCCAGTCCCCTATGATGATGAGGACATCATTTTTTGGTGTTAGTTCTAGGAGGTGTTGTAGGTCTTCATAGAACCGGTCCACTTCAGCCTCTTCTGCATCAGTGGTTGGGGCATAGACTTGGATTACTGTGATGTTGAATGGTTTGCCTTGGAATCGGACAGAAATCATTCTGTCATTTTTGAGATTGTATCCCAGTACTGCCTTTTGCACTCTCTTGTTGACTATAAAGGCCACACCATTTTTTCTACGAGATTCCTGGCCACAGTAGTAGATATAATGGTCTTCTGAGTTAAATTCGCCCATTCCTGACCACGTCAAGTTTACCTTGATTCATAGATCTTACATTCCAGGTTCCTATGTAGTATTGTTCTTTGCAGCATCGGACTTTCCTTTCACCATCAGACACATCCACAACTGAGCGTCCTTTCGGCTTTGGCCCAGCCGCTTCACTCTTTCTGGGGTTACTTGTACTTGTCCTCTGCTCTTCCTCAGTAGCATATTGGACACCTTCCGACCTGAGGGGCTCATCTTCCGGCGTCATATCTTTTAGCCTTTTGATACTGTCCATGGGGTTTTCTTGGCAAACATACTGGAGTGGGTTGCCATTTCCTTCTCCAGGTGGATCACGCTTGGTCTGAGTTCTCTGCTTATAGGTCTTACTTATTCTTATAGGTCTTACTTAATTATTTAGCATAAGTTAACCTGAATTAGCTATGTCTGTAACAACTTCAGTCAGACTTATACACTCCAGGGAGCGGTGGCGCAGGCTATACAATGCCTGCAGTAACATCTATAGCGAACAGCCATAGCAGCTGTTCGAATCCCCACCGCGGCCGGAGTGAGCTCCCGGCCCTTAGTCCCAGCTCCCGCCAACCCAGCGGGCCGAAAGCTGTTAACAGCTATGCGAGTAGGCGAATGGGTACCTACCCTTAGAAGGGTAGGGGGCACCCGCCTCTAATGAGAAATGTGGAGCGTGGAGGTGGCGCAGTTGGCGCAGGAGGCGGAATTACCGGTGATAATGGCGGCGACGGGACATCTGGCGGCCGAGCAATCCCTGGCGACGACGAGACCACAGCCCGAACCGAGCGATCCCTGGCGGCGACGGGACCATCCTGCAGCCAGCAACGGCGGAAAGGTGAGAGACTGGGGGCGTCCGATGACACGCAGCACCAGGATGAGGCGGAGCCTGATCGGACAGAGCCTTGGACCAGGAAGCAGGCATGGAGTCGGGCGCCTGCGCAGTCCCGCCGATCGACCAAACGGCAGTCGCCGGAAGTGCCAGGAGGGATCGCCGAGAAAGAAATAGCCACACCGGAGAACACCTTCACTGAAGCCCTCCAACTTAGGGTGCTGGTAGGCTTCCCTCCCCTATCATATGTGTGGCCCAAGTTAGGGATAGACGGGTTATTAGAACCACTACAGTGTAAACCGCCCAGAGACCCCTAGGAGTGTGGGAGGTATAGTAAATCGAAAGTTAAATCGAAAGTTATCTTCAGAGGCCCTGGTACCCCTGCCATCTGAGGCTTAAACAGATGGCAACCCAAGAAAATGCATTCTTGGTTGTGGCACTGAAACTTTGGAATTCCCTCCCTGGAGAGATTCATCTGTTTCCCTCTATTATGGTCTTCCACAAGCAGGTGAAGACTTTTTTTGTTTTTTGTTTTGTTTGCGACCCTCCCACTAACTGTTACTGGCTCATCTCCCTTATTGTTGTTATGTGTGTCTGTGTGCTTATATATTTTCTATGTTTTTTCTATTTTTTCTTTGTTATATTTTTTCTATGTTTAAATACTTATTTTTTAAATGCTGTTTTAATGTTTTGATATTCACTGCCTTAGGGACCATATTTTCATGGAAAAGTGGCATAGAAATGTTTTTAACAATCATCATCAAAGGAGAAAGCAATATAGAAAGGAAAAAATGGGAGAAGTTCACAAAATACCAAGACCTACAAATAGAGTTAGAGAGCTTCTGGAAGAAGAAGGTTACTATTGTGCCAGTTGTCATTGGAGCCCTTGGTGTCTCAAGAAACACCTGTACATTCTGGACATTGAACAAATAACACCAGCTCAGCTCCAGAAGACAGTGTGGCTTGGAACAGCAAGAACCTTGTGAAGATACTACCACTACTATCTCTTTCTCACTGTCTTAAAACAGTTAGTGTCCTTGAGAAATTTATTCAGCTAGCATAGAACAGTTCTGATAACTGCTGGAGTAACGTCTTGTGAATATTTATTTCCTAACCCACCTTTTCCCCCAACGGGGACTCAAAATGGCTCATATCATTCTTCTCTCCTCCATTTTATCCTCATAACAGCCCTGTGTGTTAAATTAGGCTGAGTGTGTGTGACTGGCCTACTGTCACCCAGCAAGCTTCCATGATAAAGTGGGGATCTGAACTGGGATCTCTTACATCTTAATTTGACATGCACTACACAGTTGCATCTCTGTCTGCCATCATAAATCCTAGGAAATGGAAATTGAATATGTAATTGGTAACACACTTTTAGGCTTCACAATTTCACTTTGAGTAGCAGTTATATGGCCCCGGTCACACGGGCCGCATAACACGGTGGGGGGGGGGAGGCAGGGCTTTTTGCACTGCCGCAATCAGAGCCACTATAACATGATCCCACGTGTCGGTGGCACACCATGGTTCCTTCCTTCTGCGCCTGTGCATCAATGAGGGGCCAGCGCAATCACACAGCCCGTGGCAAACTGGTTGCTAGTACCTTTGAGCAGGTAGTTTTTAATCACACATTTTTGGCGGTACACCATGGGTTGGCCACGGGTGCGCTCCACTTCCCAGATGTTGCAGTGTGATCACGCCCGGATAATCCACCATGCAATTGTCACTCTCCTGCGGCAAATTTCTGTGTGAACAGGGCCTATGCTTGGAGTAACATCATGAAATAGATAATTCAACATGATGAAAGAGCTTAGAAACATGATTTTTACCTATTCACTCTATATAAGCTCCCAGCACTATGTGACCTATGAACTTCTCGGATAGGGTGACTTTTCTGCATATGCTTTGATAAGAGACTTAGAATTTGGATTCGTTCTTAGATTCATTGTAGGCAGAGTAGAATGACCATCATTTACTCTTAAAAGCTTTTACATATGTCTGTATGATCTGTGTATCTTTGTCTTATATTTTATTTTCTCACATTTAGTTATTCTACTTTTAAATAAAGGTTTTAACTAAAATACTGATTATTGGTTGGGAAAGCAAGGCATTCACTTTGAACCTGGAATGATTAAATAAACTGATATTCCCTTAAATTTAGGAGCCTGAGTCCTGAAAATGGTAAATGTCTGGGAAGACATTCATTCATCACTGAGTACCATGATGTAGTGGGTTTGTGTATTGTTTAACTCAACCAAAGAGACTTCTAGTTTCCATGTCATTGTTTTTGGCAATACCCTGCCACAGTAAGTCTTTAACAGTGAAATCCTATGCAGAATGACTCCAGTCTGAACCCACTGAGCTCAAAGGGCCGAGAACAGAGTAACTCTGCATAGCATTGCACTGTAAGACTTGCACAGGTATCTCATCTGTGTATTTGTGTATTCTGTTTAAAAGCCTTCTAAACTAGTGAGTAGGAGCTACTCATGAAATGTGTGGGTTCACAGAAAAGTGTGTGTTTATGTGCCATCAAGTTGCTTCTGTCTTATGGTGACCCTATGAATTAAAGGTAAAGGTAAAGGTTCCCTTGCTCGAAAGCCAGTCGAGTCCGACTCTAGGGTTGCGGTGCTCATCTCCATTTCAAAGCTGAAGAGCCACCGCTGTCTGAAGACGTGTCTGTGGTCATGTGGCCGGCATGACTAAACACCAAGGCACACAGAACGCTCCATCCCTATGAATTAATGACCTCCAAAATGTCCTATCGTTAACAGCCTTGCTCCAGTCTTGCAAACTGAAAGCCATGTATTCCTTTACTGAGACAATCCATCTCCTGTTGGGTCTTTTTCTTTTCTACTGCCTTTAACATTTCCAGTATTCCCCCCCCCCCATTGAGTATTGTCTCACATGCACATGTGACAAAATTAGCTCTTCATTCAGTTTGAGGGCATGGGTCTTCAGATGGTAAGCTGTGACCCAACCTCTGACTGTTCCTTAACTTAATGTGAGCAATGGTAGTTTATTTTTAAAGCTTCATGAGAGAGACAGAGAAAGAGAGAGATGGAAAACATTCTAAAAATTAAAAATGAGTCTCATGTTGCAGCTCAACTGCTGGTCTTGGGTAAAAATTACATTCCTAGGGCAAATATCAACATTTTTGCCATCTCCCCCCCTTTGTTTATATGTACTACATTCCTAAGTGGAAGTTCACCCTTCTAAATCCATTGCAGTCTGTTTAGGATTACTCTGTCTTTCTGTGTTATATATCTAGGATTACCAACCTCCAGGTGGGGCCTGGAATTCTCCCAGAATAGCTTCTGATCTTCAGATTACAGATGTCAGTGCTCCTTGAGAAAACAGCAGCATCAGAGGGCAGATTCTCTGGTATTACATCCTGGCTGAGCTCTGTCCTCCCTTCAGTCTCTGCCCTTCCCAAGAACTGCCCCTAAATTTCCAGGAATTTTCTAAACCAGAGTTAGCAACTCCTAGTTTGTAAGTACACTTTCAACAAGTTTCAAGGACACTTTTACCAGTACCTTGAAACTAAGGAGCTTTGTTGTCCCCGAGAGATGAAATAGATTATTGTTGCATGAGTGGTGTTCATCAACAGCTGCCTTCATCAAACTAATCGTAACCAGGCATGTGGGAGATAGAGGAGTGGCTGAGCTACTGATGATACTTACTTTTTTTATTTCCTTCCTTTACATGCTGGTCATTCAAGGGCTTTTGCTATCCCTGAAGAAGGCAGAGCTGCTCAATCATTGATAGTATTGTTGTTCCCCACTGGCCATCAAGCAGCCTTCTCAAACTAAAACAACATCTGTTGCTTCCATCTTGGTAATGGAGTCAGGTGTTTTCATTTTGCCATCATTCTTCTTGTCTGACTTCCCAAGAGCCAAGTTGGTTCCCAAATTAGACAGACTCTTGCTACAGTAACACCAATATGGTTTTCCCATATAAATAGGAGCCTTCAGGAACAGGAATGATTCATTTATCTAAATGGCTAAGCCCAGAATATGCAGCTAATGGGATTTATATAGTTGGAGTGCTCTAGAGATTCTTTAAAGGATAACTTGAACATTCCTCTTCATGGCTTCTTTGCTCAAAAGCACATCCAATCAACAGGGAAAATGAAAAGAACATAATGATGCAAATTGTGTTTTGTTCCCCCAGAGAGGTACCCTTCTAAATCACAGGGTACCTTCAGCAAGATAATTGTAATACATCAAGTTTATCATCTCAAACCACATGAGAGGTTCATAGGAAGGAATGTGCTTATGCAATGGCTTGATTATATAAGCAGTGGTAGTTTTATATAAAAAAGGCATTTGTACAACTTGAATTTGCAAAACTGTTATGGCTATGTATAATTTTAATAGAGATAATGCTGGAGTTTGTCTGTTTACATTCTGGCCACAGCAGGAACAACAGCTGTTATAATTTATAAATGCTATTTTCACTTTTTGATGGGAATTTAAGAAAAATGGGAAAACAGAACAGTTTTTGCCAGGCTATCATCCCACATCTGAGGCTTAGATTTCCCAGCATACTGTATGTATTTCTAGTTTTCCAGCTAGAAGACATGATGATTTATGGGAAATGCTTTTTTCCTCCTCCAAGCAGTGGCAAATTCCTTTGGGGCTCAAGACTGAAAAATCTCTATTATATTAAATGAAAGGACATGTGTTTGACCTCTATCATTAATATAATAAGAACCAGTAATGTAGGGTTGGTAAAATCTGTCAAATGATATAGTGGAAAAGCTCAGAAAAACAGATTATCCATTGTAAAGCTGGATCTTGAAAATGACAATAGCTGGCAGTTCGAATAAAACAGTATTGAGAAATATTTGCAATAGGCTTTCATGATCTCTCATGTATGGGGATCAATAATTGAGAAGACCACTGAAATGTATAGCTCAAATGACCAAGCAGACTATTGAATCCTCAATATTTTAAACAAACTATACCCAAGACTTTCAGAAATTGTGTCTGTGAAGGTGCAAACCCACAACAGGGAGACAAAATGTCCTAACATTTGTGATGGCTCTGAGATTTTGTGGTCACTCTCCATGTTTACTAGAACACAGAAAGCAGCTTTTTCACTGGCTGAACAGCCTTCCCGAAGAGGTGGGAGGGGGTGCTGTAATAGAGAATTAGTCTATAAGACCATTTGGTGTAATCTGAGTCCAAGTGTTTCTAAAATGGTGTTTTAAAATCTATTTTATTTACTTTATGTTTTAATTATATGATTTTGTATGGTTTCATTGTTTTTTCAATTTTATTGTCACCTATTTGGGTTCTTGACTTGGTCAGGAGAAAGATGGGTGTCAT
This sequence comes from Gekko japonicus, assembly GCF_001447785.1. Lineage (NCBI taxonomy): Eukaryota > Metazoa > Chordata > Lepidosauria > Squamata > Gekkonidae > Gekko > Gekko japonicus. The sequence goes on along the minus strand of NW_015171535.1, from coordinate 251,843 downwards.
TTAATGGCCCTGCTGACACTCAACAACTGTCCCAGGTCACCACCCAGCTGTGGACCACTCTCCTGAGCCCACCCAGCTCCCAGAGAAGTTCTTGGCCTTACTCTGGGTATCTACATTGCCACCAGCTGACATTTAGAGTATCTCCTACTTAGAGGACCAGCACTCCTAGCACTCTGTCTTCATTGCTGTTTATAGGCTCTACCTAGTGCCTGTACCTCCTGTTTCTCTGATTAGCTACTGCAGGGACTTCTTGGTACGCTTGCACGCTCTGGGCAACCACCTCCTTTCCCCTGGCACCTCACATGTCCGAGTGGGTGGCCTTTATGTGGTTATGGAGAACAAATTTCCAACATTCAAAATAATAAGAAATTTATTTAAAGGAAAACGTACACACAGTCTGTACAGCAATGGATCGAGCAAGGATAAAAAGTAAATTATATGTACCCTGACTGGTTTTATTCTAGGGTAGGCTATTTACTCTTAAGGTTACAGCATTCTATCAGTCATCTAGTACTTTGAGTGTTTGTAAGCTGCATGTGGTAATGGCAGCAATCCAGATGGAGCCCAAGAACTCTTTCCTGCAGATTATCCACAGATGAAAACAGACAAAAAGGACCTCGTTCTCCTTGTGTCAAGTGAATTTATCTCCCCTGTTCCCCCCACCCCTTGGTTAGTCCTTTTCTTTCTGTTATCCCTAGGCAGAGATACAATTTATCATTTGGCACTCCCATGTCCCCTCCTAGGTGTTACATTTTTTCCATGGTGTGTGATAGCCTTTTGATTGTTCTCTGCTGGTCAGAAGCACTTATATAACCAAACCTTAAGTACTGGATGCTTGTGAGGGACATGGACAGGATGTGGGATACTTGAGAGAAATCAACCTCTCTCCTGTTTCCTGTCCTTTTACTAACAGAGAAACTTCTTGGAATGAATGTGGGGGGTTTGCAGCCCCAAACGCCCAATAGTGGGATGTAGCCCAAAGTGGAGGACATTTCTTCACATTGGGCATATAAATATTTTAAAGACAAAAATAAAGAAAGAAATATTTACAGACACACTCAAGAAGCCCCACACCAAAGCTGTTTTAAAATGATTCAATACATGTTTAGAAAAACTGCTGCTTAATCTAAAGATAAGGTATTCTTCACTGTTTTTACCCCAATGAAGCTCAAGTCATCTCCACAGAGAATCCCACTATATGATTCTCCTTTTAAGGCATCCCTTTGAAGAATATCTGTATTAATTCCTAAAATAAACCCTCCATATGTCATTTGAAGCTAGTTACTGTACTGTAATTTCTTGTGGGCTGAATTGCAGAGATATTAGCAGCATGACAGTAAGGACTTCTTTCCATTCTTCTCAACAGGGCATGGGGTAGGGGCCATGGCTCTGTGATAGAACATCTGCTTGGCATGCAGAAGGTCCCGGGTTCAACCCCTGGCATCTCTGGTTGTAAAATACTGAGTTCGGAGGTGTTGAGTAATGATCAGCTCATGTTTTTTTAAGCATACAAAATGAAAAGACAAACTAGTGAGGTCTGAGCCCCGGTTATATCCCTGCAGTACCCCACACCCAACACACACCCCAACACCAGTGATAGGCTATTTACAGTGGAGGAGTCCATCATAGGTCTCCTCTAGAATCTGGGCACTCCAATTGGTCTGCCCTAGGATCCGATTCCTGTATTGTTCTAGCACCCGAAGGTGTGCTAGACTGCATGGCCTCGCTAGCACTGATGTAACAACACTGGTTAAAAAGGATCAGGGTGTAAATAATATGAAAGGCCATGTCTGAGACCTTGGAGAGCCACTGTGAGTCAGAGCAGACAATATCTGACAACAGACCAATGGTTTATGCTCTTTCTTTCTCCCTTTCCATAGTCAGTTCGCCGAAAAGCTGGAAGACAAGCAGCCCGGGGCTACTTTTGCACGGGAAGCTGCTTTTTTAGATTCTAATTAACACAATGGAAGGAGGGAAGTTTGGTATTTTGTATCTCCCACCAGCAGGTAAATCTGGAAAGATAAAGATCAGTTGGAAAGGGAAGAGAGGGCTGATGGTAGTAAAGAGAGGCTGGGTTTGTGGAGTGGATGAACTATGGTATGAATTCTTGTACGAATCATTTGGGGATGTCTAGCACGGGAGTGAGCAATCTCATACTGGGTGATTTTGCACTAGTTTTCCTAGTTTGGCCTGTTGGAGAAACCTAAAAACGTATACTTAAGTTTCCCCAATGGGTCAAATAGCATACCCCACTGGACTGTTGCAGGTCAAGGAAAGGGCACAGGGAGGAAGGCTGAAGCACTTTCTCCACATGTGCCACAGTCATGATCTGACTCATGCATCACACAAGTGGGAATTGAGGAGAACCTGCAACTCTCATGTGACATAAGAAAGAAGGTGGGGACCCTGGATCCAATATGTGTACACAGGGGTCATTTCATAGAAAAAGAGCTAGGGGAACTCATTAGCATAACTCATTAGCATATGCCACACCCCCTGACATCAGGGGCCCGGCGGTGGACCTGCAAGGCCAGCGGGAGTGCAAGGAAGCCCCGCCAAGGCCCTCCCTGGCCCCAGGCAGGCAGGGGTGGGGAGAGGCGGGGAGGAAGCAACTTACCCTCCCTCTTCTCCTGCCTCCTCCTGGCTGAATGAGGGCTGGAAGCGGGGCAGCCGGAAGCAGCGGGCGGGACTTCGTCATGTGCCCTGCCCCCTGCACCTCACCCGGGGGAACTGTGTTCCCCTGCGTTCCCCCCCGAAATGACCTCTGCGTGTACACCAACTGTGTGAACTGTCCTCTGTATGCTGAAATTACTTTTGTAGTTGGCCTTTGGGAAGAATCTGTGGTGCAAACTGCATTGGGCCATAATAAAATTCAATACTACTTGTAGTGATGCTAACAAAGTTCAAATTCTGTAGCCCCTGAGGAAGTGTCTTTGACTGGCAATACATTAGGTCATAACAAATGACATTGTTTCTTGCATCTTTCTCTCTCTTGCCCTTGTTTTCTGGAATTAAATGGAAATGGCAACTAGATTCTCTGTCTAAAGCAAGGCTGTGGTCTCAACAAACAAGTGTTGGGATTGAATCTGTTTCTGTGAGGGATTTGTACAAAGAAAAGCACTTGGAACAGATCATATGTATAGAACTTTGGTGAGGAAAAGTGTGGAAATACACACTACAAAGGTGGAGATGCTGCTGAAACTGGCAACTCCTCCCAACTTTCCCTAATGTAGTTCAACATACATCTTCTTGTAATCCCATAGAATATTGGTTGCTGCCAGCAGGTGTGATAAAATGTGAAATATAAGTTGACCTGCATGCTTGGATGGAGGTAGAAGAACTCAACATGAGTCTGACAACAAAAACATGGTTTTTTTTGGCAAAGTATAGTTCCTGCTTTTTACAAGGACAAAACTTGAGAGCCACAAAAAACCCTGTTATGCTTTCATTCTTGTCTTTGTGCACTACAAGCCATCATAAAAGTATTGCACTGATTGGTACTGATTCATGGCCAAAAGAAACCTAAATACAAAAGATTACCAAGTATTTTAATGGTAATTACTATGACAACTTGAGGATTGAATGTAATGAATGCCAATTTTATTTGAGTTTGAAATGCAAAGTTTTGTTGAAAGCAATTTGCAGAATGGGACTGTGAAGTCTGAAGCCATGGATTTTTTCTGAAGGAAATTCTAATAGGCATCAGAGGAGGAGAAGGACTTTTTATGCATATCTCACAGGTGTGACATATCCACAAACTCCTTGTGACAGTGGCTTGGTCTTATTTAATAAGCAATTACTGAAACAAGACAATATCAGGAATAAATAGCAATGAGACTGATATCATGAGAACAAAGTTAATGACTGCTCATCAAAATGGACATGACATTTTGAAAATGCTTTATTACCAATAAGCTAATTATGGGCCTTCATACTATAGTTTTATAAGAACCCACTTCACAGAGGTTACATTTTTCCACTTAGCAGACAATCACTTTCAGGTTCGAAGACTTTATATTACATAGCAGGGTTGAACACAAACCTTAAAACACCCAGTTCAGTTCGGAGGTTGGGGCAGCCCCCAAACCAAACCCCAAATTGAATCGAGCTAAAAGGCCCCCACCTGAACTGAGCTGGTCTGGTGAGTTTGGTTCCCCCTTTCTCCTGGCTGCATCTCACCATGGCTGGGAGAAAGGGGGAGGGACACTCCCGGGAAAGGTTAAATGGCTGACAGTCATTTAACCCATCCATTTTGCCCCCCCCCCCACTTCAAAGCTGGGGGCGAGAGCGAAACTGACAGGTGTAATAGCTCATAGCCATTTAAACCTAACAGCTGATGGGTGGATCCATTTCAACCTAACAGCTCAGCTGCAGACCCCGCACCACTCAGCTAGATGTTCAGGGACGGTGCCTTCCCCAAACATCGGTTCAGCGTTCCAAACCCAGCCCAAGTTCATGCCGAATTTTGGCTCATGAGCTGGTCCATGCCCATCCCTATTACATAGTACTTGAGCCTGCTGAGGGAGGTCGTTAAATTGTCCTGCAAACACTACATCTTTGATTATTAAGGTGAGAGAATGAAGGAAGCCAAGTGTTGTGACGAAGTTCTGTTGTAAGTAGTGAGGTACAAATTTGGAATTTGGGATAGGGAATGAGGAAATATGGCTTCTGTCCTTTGTCCATCTTTGGCTGCGGTCACACGGAACATTAGCCACGCAAGAGAGACGGAAGACAGGTGGATTTTCCGGGTGCGATCTCACCGGCACATCTGGGAAGCGTAGCGCTTCCGTGGCACAATCAAGGCTTCCTGCCGAAAACACGCAGCAAAAAACTAGTACCTCGGAGGTACTAGTTTTCGGAAACCGCGGGGCAAGGGCGGGCATCTGATCGCATTTCTGGTGGCATCCGGCGCCCGCCCATGTCCCCTTGCAAAAAAGTTTCCCCCCCCAAATCTCCGTGGATGCGCACATGCACCCAACAGAGCATGCGCATTCGTCGTGTACACAAAAAAGAAAACCAGTTTGCCGCGCGCTTCTTCATTGTGCGCAGGCGTTTTCTGTGATCAGCACCTCTCCCTACCCACGGAATCTCCACGGTACCTCCACAGAACCTCCACAGGAGGTCTGATCGCTTAACCGCGCGTTAGTTTGCCCCGGGGCAAACAGCCACGCTCCCCCCCCGCAGTTTCCTGTCCGTGTGACCGGAGCCTTCCTCTCCTATTTGCCCCATCTTATGTCTGGAGAAATAAGGCTCATCTTTCTTTTTTTGATCCTGTTCACTACCACTGTGCCCCTATCTGCTGCAGTTTGGTGACATTTTTCTTTTCTTTTCTTTTTTTGATTCCCCAGAGGGGTGTTTTTTATTAATTTTTTTTTATACACTACAAATAACTAACAGAAAAAAGGGGAAAGGGGACTACATATATGGGAGAAAGCAAAGAACCCACTACTGACTAAAAACCCAAGATAGGAGATCTTCCAGATGACTTTTACTTCAAAATCCAGAGTCTTTCATCGCTGTACTACTAGTGAACCATGTCAATCTTTTAGCCCTTTTACCCTCCCCTTTCAAATTTTCTTGCCCAATACCGTGCCCCCCCAATCCTCCCCCTAGAACCAAAGTTCTCAAAGGCACAATTCAGAGTCCTTCAGCCTTTACTTCTTTTTCTCTTTCTTCCGTAACTTGTAGGGACTTTTCAGGGCTGCTGCCCCTTTCTCCGACCAAGAGTCCTCACCAGATGAACCAGTTTCCAGCTCACCACTGGACCTATCGTCCTCTTCTTTTTCCCCGTCTTCTAATTATTGAATTAATTTCCTATTACAAGGATGAAATAAAACCAATCAAGGATTGACATAGTGAATGCAGTAACACTGCGGCACATAGCCAGTTAGAGTTGGCTACAGGCTGGAGTTAAATGGTAGCAAAAATTCTATGGCTATGCATTGACTTTAGTTTTACCATTTCCTCAAATCACATAGAAATTTAAATCTGAGTTGTATGTGACGTGGGCCATGAAGAAAGCACTTAACTCAGGATTTCTGGTTTAAGTGTTTTGCTGCTCGGCCGCGTCTCGTCTCGCTTAGATGGAGACGCGCTGAGACCCAGCTGACAGGAGGGGTTTGAGTTCGTCCTGGACCCCCCCAGGGTCTTTGTAGGAGACCCCCAGCCTGGGGAGCTGAGGAGAGCCTCTTCCAAGGGGATGCCCAAGGAATTGAGGCTCACCTTCTTCCCCAATAGGTAGCGTCGCCGCTGAGCCAGCATGGTGCCTAGAGACAACTGCTGGAGCAAGCGAGCATGATCAAACTTCTAAAAAGACTTCCAAAAGACCTCCAAGGCTACAAACTGTGAGTTAAGCAAAGCTCAGGTGAAAAATAAGTGAATGGAGCCTTGGTATTAATTGGAAGCGCCTAAGTTTGAAGCGCGGGGGGAGGAGATTTCAAGCTCCCCTCCCGGGTAAACTGTAAAAACGGTTTTAAATTGAAAATAAAAAGATTTTGAGCCGAACCAAGTATATAAGAAGTTAAGTGAACGCAAAAGCTGCTAAAATATACGATGTGGAATTAAAACGCATAACTTTTGCTTTGTTTTGGAAAACTTACTTCTTGTTGATATTATGGCTGGGAGAGGATGGAGAGCGCCGGAGAAAAAACTGGTGACTGGAAATAACATACCAACGACCCCCTCCCAGAACCAGGAAGCATCTACAGACTTCTCTTTGTTGTTAGCAAATGCACTGCGCCCTCTAATGGCCTAGATGTCTACTCTCAACACCAAGCTAGATAATGTGCAAAAACAACTAAAGCAGATGGCTAAGAGAACCTCAGCAACTGAGAAAACATTGAAAAAGATGGAAAAACAGACTGAGAGTATTAATAAAAGAGTGGATGAAGCAGAGAAGGAGAGATCCTCAGATAAAATGCAACTAATACAGCTCCAGCTGGAAAGATCCATGTATGTTCTATGTTTCCATGGGATACCTGAGGATAAGAATGAGGACTTAAAGGAACTCTTGGTGGTTGCCTTGGCCCCATTAATGGATTATAAACAAGAAGACTTAATTAAGGAAATGGATGTGGCATACAGGACTTATCCAGATTTTATAAAGAAAAATAAACTTCCAGGGGAAACTTAGTTAAAATTCACGAAACAATCAACCAGAGAACTGGTGCTAAAGTCAACAATGGGGAAATCCTTAAAAATTAAGAATGAAGAAATAAATTTTTTGAAAGACATTCCATTTGAAGTAAGAAAACGGAGGAAATTATACCGGATGCTTACTCTCTGCCTGCAAAAAAAGGGAACACCGTATAGATGGCTATTCCCGGAAGGGCTGAGTTTTAATTACCAGGATAAAAAATATAAAATTGACTCTGTTCCAAAAGCGGAAAGATTTATGGATCAAATGTTCAATGTAAAAAAGAAGTAGAAGGAAAAGAATCTAAAACCGTATGTGGAGAAAGAAGAAGAGTCATCCTACTCACAGGACTCAACAAGCCAAATTTCCTCATCATCAGAATCATCTGAATCAGAGAAAAGAGAGGCCACTCCCAAATTGCAGAACATGAAGAAATCTAAGAAGAAAAGACTCTAAAACTAAAGCATGAGTGCTAAGGGCAGTAATTGTGCCAAGCTAATAATTTTATATTTGTATAATCGAACTAATCTCTGTATAACCTGTATTAATAGGTTAAAAAGATCTATTCTTTTAGCTTTTCAGATCGCGATTTGTATTTGTCTTCACCCTATCCCCATATCCAGTAGGAGATTTAGAACAGAGTGGTAGTTTTCCTTCCCCTATCCAGTAGTCTTTATGTATCTAGATCTCACTGACCCATTTCCCATAGTAATAGTGATAGGGCATTAATATTCCTTTTCACATCCCATATTTGTAGTGTGTAGTGTATAGAAAATGCAAAATAAAAAAACTCCCCTTCGGGGGGCCAAAAATAAGAAAGAAAAAGAAAACACTTCTCTGAGCATTCCACTTGACCACCCCATTACATTGGAATTCACATGGTCATGAATGTATGCTATCAAGACAAAAGCCAGTGTGGTGTCATGTCAGATTAGGATCTGGAAGATCCAGGCTCAGATCCTCACTTTGCCATGGAAGCTTCCTGGGTGACCTTTTGTAAGGATAAATTGGAAGAGGGGAGAACAATGTGGTAAGCCGGTCTGGGTTTTCATTGCAGAGGAAGCAGGATTTCCGACTCTTCACGACCCCATGGACCAGATCACGCCAGACCTTCCTGTCTTCCGCCATCCTCTGAAGTTTGCTCAATTTCATGTTTGTGTCATCTATGACACTGTCTAACCATCTCAAGCAGGATATAAATATCTAAATAGAAATTTAAAAATATATAAAGCTTTGATTCTCTAAAAGATATTGATTTGCACTAAATTAAATACTAAAAAGATGGAAGCAAGGAAATTATAAGGCACTATCATGAAGGCTTTCTGCATCCAAGGAAACCGAAGGCTATGAAAACCAAGTGAACTATTTTTTAAAAAAAGTGATTCACCATCACCAATTGAACCAACATTAAAAGAAAATCAAACAGCTCCCCCTTTTCTTTCATGTGTCTGCATTAGCACCATTGGTTGCCAGAAAAATGCACTTCAAAGAATCCCAGCTAATTTTGCATTCAGATTCACAGCCGGCATTATAATTCACTCATTGACATTCAATGTGGCTGCCATATGGACTCTCGAGTGTTCCAGCAAATACAGATTGGTTCAGAAGTAGCTAATGGTGTCTTTAAAACGATTACCATAATCAATACCAGTTGGGCTGCTCAGCAATACTCCCATCCCTGAATTATTCTGATTGTCACCATCTGCAAATCAAAATCTAATTTAGAATTAGAAATACCAATTAAATACTGTTTCTCAAACACAAAAGGTGGATGGTAGGTTAAGGAGGTTTCCAGCTCTCATGGAAAGGAATCAAGTATGAATATAACTGATTATTCTATTGGAGTACGTGTTTTCCATTCTGCACTTTGAGCTGAAGTCTTTGGATGTGGCCAGCATACACCAGAGGAAGGAGGGATGGATTTGTATCTGGGAAGCTGGGGTTTGAGTCCCATATCTAATATGAGTTTGAATGAAAGCATGAATGGTGGTCATATGGAAGCTGATTTGAGAGAAAAAACTGTTCGGAATACAAGCATGACTTCTACTTGGACTAGTATCCCATGTCACATCTGCATTCTGTACAGTACTGAGCACTGGTTAAATCGTAGCAGTTGTACTTTTTTGATATGAGATTCTAGAACTAGGGTGGTGATGATGATGATGGTTCTGTTTTTCAGGCCACAATGGTCTTTCAGTGTGACTCAAATTATTCAGGAGGCATAGGTGCCAGTCAAGTTGGATCCAAGTTGATCATCCATAGCTGGAATTCTTCCTGGGAGGAAGGGGATGCAATCTCCTACTGGTCCTTGGACCTCTAGCTAATGGCAGAGGTCATAACCTAAACATCAAGAGTCAAGACAGTTCTGCAGAGGAATGAGAGAAGAATCGTAATTGTCTTATATGCATACCACACCTTCCCAGTGGCACTCATACTTCCGGTACCGCACAGCAGTTTTCTGTAATCATGTGCTAGCCCATCAGCTGCTGTTCCTGTTATTCTCAGCATAGTAGTGCTAGCAGAAAACGCTTTGCCACCATGGGATCATAGGGCCAGACCTTACTGGTGCAAAATTCTATAAGCATAGAATATTTATTGGCTGCTTTTCTTCTTAGAGGGATTAGAAATGGGCATACCACAATAAAAATACAATCAAAATACAGTAAAAGGGAAAAATACAGTGTAAATTTACAAACATACAAGAGTAACTAATTATGGTTTTTTGGCAGTCTGAATCCAGTAGGCTAGTTTGTTCCATGCTACTGGGAAGAAGCCAGGGGCTAAGAGACAAGGGCCAAGAGCTCTTTGGCTCATATGCTAGGGCTTGGGCCTCTGGCCACATGCAGCCTTTCCATCTGAAACAGGAAGAGAAAATAAATAGCATGTCAGTTGCAGATGGCACCAGTGTGCCCCCCCCATCTGCCCTCCCTACTCATTACCATTAAATAAGATGCTTTTCAGAAACTTCAGTCCTATCCTGGTTTACCCTTTTGGCTGTGATTCTAAAAAAAAACAACCAGTTACCATTCTTATTCACTGTCACAGATTATATTTTAGTTAGGAAGGTTTTTTGGCAGGAGGGGAACAAGGTGGTCTTGAAAGGCATGCTTTCCTTTTCCTTGTTCTTTTTTTTAAAGGAAATGGAGAGTCTTGAGCAATGTTAAAACAAGCGAAACTCAAAGGTGCAAGGAATCAGCAGTGCTGCTTTTCAAAAGTAGAACGTGCTGTACCTAGTTGGAAAAACAAACCCTCCTTGTCTTTGATAAACAGCTGAGTATACTAAAAGCAAATATTTCAGAAGTTTGTCATATACTACTATGAAGGTTCCCATCCACTTCTCTCCCTGAGAGGCAAGATTTTCCCTCTGTTTTTCTTTCCCTGTCTGACTAAGTCACCCTAGTAATTTGTATTCTACTTTCCTGAAGAACTCTGGCTGTCCCACCCTGTTGTTACCACCAATGGCCGGCCTTGTTGTTGGGAGAAATTAGATATGCTGCAGGAGAGGCCAGAGGATTACAAGGGATCACACACTAGTTTATACCAAGGTCCGGTACAGTAGGAAGACTCCAGATTTGAAGAGTAACAAATAGGTCTTACTGGCTGCGGTCACACGCAACATTAGCCACGCAAGAGATACGGAAGACAAGCGGAGTTTCCGGTCGCGATCTCACCAGCACATCTGGGAAGCGTAGCGCTTCCGTGGCACAACTGAGGCTTCCTGCCGAAAAAGCGCAGCAAAAAACTAGTACCTTGGAGGTACTAGTTTCCAGAAACTGCGGGGCAAGGGCGGGCGTCTGATCGCGTTTCCGGTGGTATCCGGCGCCCGCCCATGTCCCCTTGCGGAAAAGGGTTTTTTTTCCCCACGTCTCCGTGGATGCGCACACGCACCCAACGGAGCATGCGCATTCGTAGTGTACACAAAAAAGAAAACCAGTTCGCCGCGCCACGCGCTTCTTCATTGCGCGCAGGCTTGTGTTGTGATCGACACCTCTCCCTTGCCATGGAACCTCCACAGTACCTCCACAGAACCTCCACAGTAGGTCTGATCGCTTTACTGCATGTTAGTTTGCCCCGGGGCAAACAGCCACACTTCTCCTCTGCAGTTTCCTGCCCGTGTGACAGGGGCCACTGAAGAATTTCCCTAATAACAAGCATACTAAACATTCAAAAAGAGCAAGCAACACAGAACTAAGAAAGTAGATGTGATTGATAGCAAATAGAGGGGTCCATTATACAACCTGTCCAGATGTGCAGAATCCATGGAGAAGGGATTGTGGCCCAAACAGTTTGGGAGTGGACTGCCAGTTGGCATCAGGGCAGAAACACAATCTGAGGCCATGTGTGTGGATGGATATAGACATTAGAGAACAATGCTGACCATGGGAGGCCTTGAGGGGCTTGTCCCAACTGAAGACAAAAGATTACCTGAGCCAAACATGGGTCCCAGAGGGTGTGGTTGTCAGGAGGGGCATGGCCTAGGTGTGACCAATGAGGTTCCAGAGGGGCAGAATCTGGATTAACAGGTGCTGGGCTAGGAGTGTCCATTGTGGAACAATAGGGTGGTCTGGCATTTCCCTGGTGCCAGACAAAAGAGGTGATGTTTCTTAATGTGCAGCAGGATGAACCTGACTCGGAGACCATTCACTAGACATGGAGAGTTAATGTTTACCTTGATAGGTCTGGCATAGGCGTAAGAATGCAGATATTTTAGGCAAATATATGGAGACAGGAATGTGAAGATTATTTCAAAGGTATTTCCTGACATATAGGTGAAACAGGAGCTGGGGATGGAAACATGCAACATACTTCATCCATGACAAATAGCACAAACCTGAGGCTTTTTGTCCCTGCCTGCCTGCCTGTACATTTGACAGACAAAAGACTAGCCATTTGGTCAGTAGAAGATGCCTGAGGCGAGAGCAGCTAGTCCTTTTGGACTGAGCTGACAGGAGAGGGGGGGGGAGTTGCTTGCATGGAGGATGTTTGGCAGTGCAGCCAGCTGGGTGAGGTTCTCTTGGCCCACGTTTTCCCAGCCAAAATGAGTTTCTCCTAGCCTCCCAGCAAAAGCCACTGTTTAAGTCCAGCCTGACTTTATGATGTCATTGCTTGTGGTGGTTCAGAGGTTATCTTGGGGTGTCTCTCTCAGGAAAGACCACCCTGGGTTCAGGGCCCAGGAGGCTGGTTACACTGTCACAGTAAAATATTTTGGCTGTTTGCTCAGCCCAGGAACCTGAGGGAAGGATTGGGAGCCCCCTTTAGCCTAAATGGCACTTGAGATGTTCTTATATTCCAAATTAACAAAATATTTTATTCAACATAGAGGGGAAAGGTCAGGTGAAATCAGGGGTAAAATTTATGAGGTAACTCAATGGGTTATGGCAAGGGTTATTGTAGAATAAAAGATTATTTAAATCATTTCTGGGCACACCGTGACTGGCCATTTCTAGCCAACCAATGAGGGTTTGGTAGGCAGCAAAGCAGTTATCGAACTGCTTCAATGCAGAACAAGTTCCCCAATCATTGCTTGATGAGCTGTTTGGAGTTAGATTGCCACTCTGTCATGTATTGAAAGTTCACCCAGAAAAGTCTGTTGTTGTTGTGAACTCAGGGATCATGGGAACAGGCATAGAACATTCCAGTCTGTCTTACCCTGAAAATGTTAACAAGTCTCTTGCCCATTCCCACAAATCCCAGCATGGGTTGTCTTTTGTAAAAGTAAAGTCTGCTTGCATTTTTAAAGTGTTCCAAAGAAAAGATATAAAGGAAGGAAAACCTATTGATTCTGTACCAGTGTGCAACAAACAACAAGAATACTAAAACTCAAGAACTGACAAATAAATGGAACAAAATGGGACATTCAATAAACAGTGCACTCGGATTGTAGAAGTCTGGAACCAACCAACAATCTAAAAGACAGAACTGAAGCATAACTTAAGTATTAAGATTACACTTTAAACTATGCAAAAACTACATAACAGGATCCTATTTACAGTAAGCTAGTATGACACCCCCATCCACTTCCCTCCCTCAGAGGCAAGATTTTTCCTCCGTTTTTCTTTCCCTGTTGTGACTGAGCTGCCCTAGTTATGTTTCCTTCTTTTCTGAAGAGTTCTGGCTGCCCCATCCTGTCACAGTAAAATATTTTGGCTGTTTGCTCAGCCCAGGAATCTGAGGGAAGGAATGGGAGCCCCCTTTAACTTATATGACTTAAATGGCATTTGAGAAGTTTTTATATTCCAAATTAACAAAATATTTTATTCAACATAGAGGGGGAAAGTCAGGTAAAATCAGGGGTAGAATTTCTGAGGCAACTCAATATAGATAACTCTGAGGTAAAATCAGTACATGCACAGACTTTAGTTCTGATGTTTCAGGCTAATGAGAGTTTCTTAAGCAATTCGCAGTTACTTAAAATCTTTATGTTGAGAGGCTTTTGTTTCAGTGTTTCCCCAAACATTCCAGTATACTTTCTTCGAGCATTTTCTGACTCTTTTAGTTTCGAAAAGGCTGGTACTCTCTTTCCACTACCCAAACCCCTTCTTTTGAAACACCAGTACTCATCTTGAGGTTTTAACTGATTCTTCAGTTCTCTAAAGGCAGTTTCTAACCACACCAGACCAGGGATCTCTTCACTCTTCAGAGCCATCACCCTGTATAGGGTAAGGAAATTCCTTCTCTCTCTAGAAGATCTATCCCCTTTCCTTGGCCCGAATGGGAGTCTTCACCTAATTTCCCAGACTTCTTTGCCAACTTCCCCTAGTTCTCCTATTTGTGTTAAACTGCTCTCAGCTAAGGCTGAAGTCAGACTGTCAGCACTCAACTCAGTTAGGCAGCAATCTGACTGACTCTCTTCTCAGCATGCACCTTTCAAGTCTTTTTCTGCTCAGCTGATGCTAACCAATCAGATTGTTTGGAGCAGCCTGTCACTCAAGGCTCTCTGTTTCTGTGAAGAAGTAATCCTTCACAGTCCTTCAGCTGTTTGTACAGCACTTCTAAGCTTATTAAAAGTGCAGTCCATCACAACTATCAAAATGTTCTTGGCTATTTTCTCAGAATCAAGTGGAAGGAAAGATATGCAATTTGTCTCTGGTCATCTTCTTTTCTCCCTGTTTCTCCCTACCCTCCACCACATAAATATGGTTGGTCATTTTCATGCATAAAACCCTTTAAAGTCATTCTGTCCCTTCTGGCTGGAATCACGCAAGATACTTTGATTTGTTTATGTATATTTCTTCAAGTCATCAGCTTCTCTACCTTCTGGCAGAGAGATCAAAGAGATCCATCAAAACCCAGCTTTCTAACTAAACACGGAACAGCCTCAAAAGCAAGCAACATCAGAAGGTTCACTTTTAGGTTTATAAAATGATTTTAAATGCTAGAGAAACAAGAAGATGCTCCTTCACCTAGATTTATTTTATATGGAAGTGCTTGCAAGATTGCTGAAACTTCAGTTTGGCAATGAGAGACATAACTGAGAAAAAAGTTTGAAAAATATAATAATGGTTTGATCTTCATGACCTTATTTTGGAATTAAAAGAAGGAAGGAAACAAGGTACTGTACACACCATAGATTTATTCATCAATCTCTATATAAAGCATCATCAGCATGGTTTGAAAATCTGTCTTCATCAGCAAACAATTGAAAGTAAATGTGCCAATGGATATTGCATTGATATCTTGAAAGCACATGAGAGATCAGTGAAAAGGGGTGTATTTAAAATATATAGTATTGCTCAGGGGTAGCAGTATTTTTCTGATGTAGCAAAATTATACAGAAGTCCTATGGTACATTAAAGGCTACCACACCCAGAACTCACCTTATCATGTGCATGAAGTGTACTTCCAGAGCAGTTATTTATATTTAAAGTTAGTAACAACAGAATTATAGGAGTTGGGAGATATTACAAAGAGAGACCAGTTTGAAAAAAAATAAGCCAATTAAAAAGAAAGCAACCCATTCAGAGTGGGTGACAACTAGGGATGGACACAAACTGAATTACGAACTGAAATTTGTCACAAAGCGGGACTGGTTGGTGGTTCGCAAGCATCAGTTCGTGCCATCCTGCCCCCACGAACCTCATATGAACCTCCCGAGTGGCCTTGGAAGGTTACTGTGGTTTGTGTTGGCAGACACACTGGTGCCAGCGGTGGGGCTTGGAGAAGGCATTTCAAGAGATTGCCGTCTCTTTCAATGCCTTCTCCAAGCCTTGCTGCCATGGCATTTAAATGTTTTTTGCAAGCCATGCCTCCACCGCAGCTGGGCTTGCAAAAGCCATTTAAAGGGATCTTTTTAAATGGCTTTTGCAAGCCATGCCATGGAGGTGGCAGTGTGGCTCCCTTTAAATGGCTTTTGCCAGCCGCATTGCAGTGGTGGTGGTGCAGCTCATGAGTGAATCCAGAAGGGAACCCTTTAAATGGCTTTTGCAAGTTGTGCTGCTTCACAAACCATGAACCTCAAACTGGTTTGTTAAACAGAAAGGTTTGTGGAAGTCCATGGTTAATGAGACCCCATGAACCTTCATGAACCTCATTTTCCCGGTTCATGCCCATCCCTAGTGACAGCCATTCCTGACTCTTGAAGAGGGGAGAGTTGGATATTGACACAAAACTGGATCTAATCAAGGAGGGTACAGTATGAAATATGAGAGGCAGGACTAATTGACATCTGCCAGCAGCAATGAGGTGTTGCTTGGCTCAGACTCAAGCTATGACTGTAACAGTGGTTGCCAGCACCACTGAGGCTTCTTGACTCAGCTGACTCCTGTTTGCCAGTGATCATCTAGGGAAGTGGCCCACCAGGAACTTTCCTATTAAGTTAAAGGGCCAGTACACCCTTGCTATTTTCCATATTTGCAATTGCTAAAAGATAGTAGGCTGGAATGATATGTTGCTTTAATTTATAGCCCACTTTTCTTCCATCATGGAATTTAAGGTGACATACAGAAGGTATGAAGGAGGTTTCCCCTCTAAACAATCACTAGTCCTTAACTTCAGTAAGGGTGTCTCTTCTAACCATTCCATGAGACCATAACAAGAGGAAGGATGTCTTCTTTGTAAAATATGTGATCAGGTTGTAGGTTTCTCTGTCCCTGGTCTTCTGCATTGCTGCATTTTATGAAGGCAGAGAATTTTACAACATGATAATGTCACCAAGGAGGATTCAAGTGGGAATTTCTCATTCTTCAATTTCCAAATTCTGTATTACTAAACAATTAACAGGGGGAAAGGAAGGGGAAATGCTGATCAGAGTCTAATAACACATGCCCAGGTCCATCATGAGGACTTTCAATCAGATGGGTTGTAAGTTCTTTACTGGGAACTCAGTTCTTAGTTGTGTGGAAGTCTGATTCAAACTGGGACCACAGTGCATGAAGAAAGGAGATTATGCCTTCCCCCTGTGCCATTTTCCCAACTAGAAATGGCCCCATTAGGGAAACCTCCATGTACCTCATCAGTACATGCAGAGGCACCCAGTGGGGGAAATAGTGCCCCCATATCCATTTTGGGTTGGGAAAACAGATAGCAGAAAAGCAGAAGCACCATCTCTCCATGTACTGTTGTCTTCAGGGGTGCTGTTTCCTCCACAGGGTGCCTCTGTGTATCCTAATACAGACTTCTCCAGTGGAGCAAACAGCACATCTGAGCTGTTCTGAACTGGGAAAATGGCACAGGGAAGGTACAATCCCCCTTCCCTGTGTGTCACGGTCCTGGTCGGACTTGGGCTTCTATGCACCTGGAACAGCAAACAGTTTCATAGCCCAATTAAAAAAAACCCCATTCATTATTCTGAAGATGCACAATTCCAACACAGACTAGGAGATCCTACAAGGAGGAAAAGCATGAAAGGCAGGTCCCTGGGCATGATCAAGGAAAGTTACACAGAGTTTTTCAAAAGTGGCTTGTCTGCATTTTTGTTTCACATATTCAGCTCTCTTTGATGTCAGAATCATCTTTGTAAGGTGCATGTACATTAATTTTGTATTTTCATGTTTCTTTGAATGTCTTGTGTGATTCTGCAATCTTTCTGTTTTGTAAATCTGAAAAACCTTTTCCACACAGAATTTTTGCCCTGGATTTTATGCAGTTGGGAAGTGAGGGTTTTGTTGTTGTTTGTTTCCACAGTGCACAGCAGTGCATTTGTGCACATTCTGGGTTTTCCCTGGTTTTCCTTTGATTATATCCCAAACCTATTTTGGAAAGATCCCAGCAAAGGGCTTTTCCACACACACTTGACGTAGTCCTGATTTTCTCAGTAGTTGATCCACGAGCATTGGAATTGGTTTGGGCACAGTTCTTATGCACGTCTGCCCGTGCCCTCCCTCTGTATTTCACAGTTATGGGGTCAGTTTATTTTCTTCTGCATGTGCCTTATATAATCAGTATTTTCAGGGGAGGTTGCTGTCATCATTGGTGGCATCACAGCCCCCCCCCCCCCTGTTACTTCCCTCACATGCTTATATTGATCAATCAATAACATGGCTGGGTCTGAGGATCCATTAACACATTCAAGGCTGCTTAGAGGAAGGATAGCATTCCTGGGGCAGGGGGGATACAGCTGATGTGAGTCCCCCACTTCCCTGCCTTTCTTTGTACAGGGGAGCCTAAAAGGGGAGCAGCTCCACCTTCCATCTGTTTATGAACCATATGTGAAGTGCTATGTTCCTGTCAAATCACAATGCTCTTTTTTTGGTGCAAAAAGTGGCTACCCCCCACCAGGACTTTTACATTTAAACCCCCCCCCCCATATCATTAAATTTATATACCATTGTAATTATAGGATTAGTAGGTCCTTTGAATTCCTAGCTTTTATTTTTTTAAAAAGTCTTTATACCTTTCTTCATGGAGATATAAGGAAAAAGCCATGTCTCCACAAGGGAAGGAACTAGAGATTCACTTTTTTAAAAAGCTGATAATTCAGAGGACATGCTAAAACAAAATGTTCCTTTTTTTGCATTGCTATATTGAAATAACAATATGACTATTTTTTTTAATAAAAATTGAGAATGAAACCACTCATCTTCAGTGGGGAAGAAGGAGTGGTTTGATTTGTGATGCTCTAGGGCAGTGATGGTGAACCTTTTAGAGACTGAGTGCCCAAACTGCGACCCAAAACCCACTTATTTATCGCAAAGTGCCAACACGGCAACTTAACCTGAATACTGAGGTTTTACTTCAGAAAAAAACAACTCATACATTAACTTAAAATGATCCAAACAAAGTAAGGAAAGCAATCCCAAATGCTTTCATTTACTTAAAATTATTTGGCAGAGAATTCGACACTTTAATGATGGTCTGGGCCTGGCTGGGGTGATGGCACGCGTGCCCACAGAGAGGGCTCTGAGTGCCACCTCTGGCACCTGTGCCATAGGTTCGCCACCACTGCTTTAGGGATTCCCCGAACTCTATGGTTGCCTGGAAGCCCTGCTGGCCCAACACACTGATCACTATATCACACTGCTTCTCACACTAGCTTCTGCTCTCCATCTGTTTTCTAACTAGTGGAGAAGGGCATAAAAGAAAGGGCTGCTGCCAAAAGTTGTGACAGGACTGGGGGAAGGAGGGGAAAGATAAGTGCCTGTTGGTGCTGTTTTCGTAAAGATATTTCTGGCACTACTGCTATGGAGTAATAGGTAGGGTTGCCAAGTCTGGGTTGGAAAATACCTGGAGACTTTGGGGGTGGATCCAAGAGATGGTGGGGTTCGGGTAGAGGAAGGGCCTCAGCCAGGGAACAACGCCATAGAATTCATTCTTCAAAGCAGCCATTTTCTTCAGGGGAGCTGATCTCTGTCAGCTGGAGTTCAGTTGTAAAAGCCGGAGATCTCCAGGCCCCACCTGGAGACTGGCAATAGGTGAGGTCTACTAGCTGGTGTGCCCTATTAGGACCTTAGCAGTTGATTAGTTATTCTGACCCTCTGATGTTGGTTCTGTGGCAAAGGCACAGTAATTGAAAACCTCCAGTGGTGGTAGTGGTAATCAAATAACAGTTATCCCGCTAGCAAGAAAGACACTGTGGTTATAAAATCTATTTAGCATCAAATGATGGCTTCCTATCTTTAAACTGCAACCTCCTCTGGAATGTTTTGATTTTCAGATTCAGCAAAACTTTACAGTCTTCTTGTGTTATTTGTACAATAGATACCCTCCCCCATGTTTTATGCCTAATGTGCCCATGTATTTCTGCCACATTGACAAAAGAGAATGAAGAAGGTAAGGTAATGTCTACATGAGACAGGTCTACTAAGTGTCATAGCTGACAAATGAATTTGGACTAGACTGCCCCAGCTGCCCACAATTTAGCAACCCTACCTATTTTTTGGGGGGTACATAATTTACCAAATGGGTACTTCATCACCACTGGCATTCCATATGCAATATCCCTGAGTTTTAAAAATGAGTGTGAATGAGTTCTTAGCAAACATTATTTTAAAAGTCAGGGGGGGGGGTTGGTGCAAATTAAGATTAATTTAGCAAAACTGGAATTTATTATATGTGCGGCCGAAGCAAGCATGTGAAATTAGAATGTGCAAACCTAAAAAAACCCTCACCACAACACCCAGAGGATCATAAGAAACATAATGGATCGGATCAAAGATCTTTCTAGTCCAGCATACCATTTCCCACAGTGGCCAAAGTTTTCTCCATGCTGTTGTTTCCCCATTACCTGGGAGTATTCTGAATATGAGTGTTCCATTTAGTGATCATGGTGAATAGCAATTGATAAACATCATGAATGTGTCTATTCCCTTTTTAAAGTCACTAGTGGCCTCACACCATTTTTCTGGCAGTAAATTCCATAACTTAATTAGGCATTGTATAAAATGTACTTTTACCTTTGCAGAATCTCTTAATCATCCATTTCTTTGGGTGGCTCCAAGTTCCAGTATTATGTTCCCACCTTGTATCACTTTGTAAACCTCCTCCATATCCCAAAAGAGGCAGGAAATGCAGCTTTAAACACTAGGCAGACAATTACAGAGGCAGGAAGCAAATCAGCAATCATTGGCATCACCTGTCATAGAACACCTGTCAAGTGCTTGGAGAGCCAACACTGGGTAGTGAGTAGAGTGTTGGAGGGGGGTAGGTCCTCTCTCTGCCATTGAAACTTGCTGGGTGACATTGGGCCGCAGTCACTCTCAGCTTAACTCATCTCACAGAGTTGTTGTTATGAGGCTAAAAGTGAGGAGTGGAGAACAATGTTGTAAGTTGTTTTGTATCTCCATTGGCAAGAGAAGTGGGATATAAATAAATAAATATTTTCCTCCTTGTCTTTGCCTTAAATCCACAAGTCAAGGGGATTGATCAATCACCTTTGGTGACTGGAACCAACAGATTTGGCAGTTGAGCCCCCATGGGATTTCAGACAAACAGTTCCTCCGTCCTGCCCCTCAACCCCTGCCAGAACCAAACCAAACAAACATTATATGAAAATGAATCATGCTATTTGCCTGGCTCTGTGGGCCCCCAGGGTGATCAGGGCCCTTATCCTTCCAAGCCAAAGAATAAGAGTATAGGAGCAAATTTTTTCACAGGAATCCTGTACAAATCCCAATGAAGTACTTGGTGAAATGTGCTTGCAGTGAAAAAGCAAAATGCGGGGAAGGAAGGAAAACATTATTATTGAGGCTGTATAATTTAGAGCTCGTAAATGTTTGCGAATGTACTGAAGAAACATTAATAAATAATTTATTCATAGCATCCCAATGACCTATAAAATGGCTAGCACATACGTCTTCAGTTTTATATGGTGATTCAATGGAATCTGTGCAGGAAACACATGCATGGTTAATGAGCGTATGGAGAATTTAGGAATTGGGTATGGAGTGTTTTTTATTGTGGTGGTTCTGGACTAATGTGTGTATTTCTTGAAGATTCTCTTTAATGCTGGTAAAAGCATTTTTATGAGATCTTTGTGTCAGATGAAATTTTTGTACCGTATGCATAAACAATCTACAGTGTCTGGCAGTATATAGTAGGCTTGTGAAATGACTTTAGAAATATTTTTAAATGGATAGAATGAACAGAGCATACCAGGAGGAGGTGCAAGGGAATGTTTATAGTGTTGGCCCGCTGTAAGGCATGACTTTCTTTTTTTGTAATCTGGAGATATGCGCTTATGCACATGAGTGCATAAGAAAAATGCGGGTTTTGGCATTTACACTTTGTTGGTGCGGGATGGACACGGGATAATCGTGCTTTCCAGGGTTTCCATCTCAATGCTTTCTTCATTTTACTACTAAAATATATAGCCAGATATAGATATATTTTTGAGTATGTGCACTTTCAAGACTACTGATAATAAGTCTAAATCAAAACAACTAAATTTAAACCATTTTAATAGCAGATGTTCTGTGATATGGGAGGACGGGTGGCATGGTGTAGCTCAGTCTTGTCAGATCTCAGAAGCTAAGCAGGGTTGATATTTGGAGGGTGGCTACAAAAGAAGGCTCAGCAGTGAAAGGCAATGGCAAACCACCTCTGCTTCTCACTTGCGTGGAAAGCTTCTTGCTGGGATCGCCATAAGCCAGCTGCGACTTGTTGGCACTTTACACACATACAAGGTCACCCAGCAAGCTTCCATGGAAGAGTGGGGCTTACTACCTGGCTCTCCCAGATCTCAGTCACTCTAACCTCTACATCACGTGGGCTCTCCATAGACATGTACCATATAAATTGCATTAAAAAGGAATACAGCATGTGTATAAAATAATATAAATGAATCTGTTAAATGGACAGCCGAAAGTGTCCACAAGGGTAAGTGAATATAAAAAGAGACTAAATTGGGATAATTCATATCCCTAATCCTGTATCCTTATTGCAATTTTTGAAATTACATGCCAGTAATCTTTGCTGAGCAAGACGTGGCTGCATGTTGATCTATAGTGTCAGATAGGCAAATCCCAGGAGAGCTGTTGAAAAGTTGAAAAAACACCTCCTTTTCAAGATGGGTAATCCCCTTTGGCTGTACAGGGATTAACTTTTCCCTTGGAGTTCATTTTTCTTAATTTCATCATTCTTGTGCACATGAAATTGATAAGATTTTTTGTAACAGAGATCAGCCAGGCTGCTCTTGTAATTTTGCCTGCATGCTCTGTGTAGCACTTGAAATTCCTCCTGACGCATTACAGTGACTGGTGATTGCTTTCAAGAGCTCCATTCCTTTGTTTTAAATTCTTGTGCTTACCAAGATATGATCACAATAAAATGCCTGAAGTGCCTTGTAAAAACAGATCTGTATCCCTCTTGCTGCTGCACATTCTTTCAACACAAAACCTGTCCACAGAAAAAGCAATTGATTTTTGATTATAGATATCAAGGCTTTGAGAATCATATCTGTTCCTTAGATGACCTGCACCTTGTCTGTGCCAACTTTTGCGGAGGAAAGAATTGCATTTATTGTTTTTCCTCAAGAGAGATGGAAGCTTGTCTTGAGTGTAAATAGACACAGAATCCCAAGTAAAAGGATGTAAAAGGAGCCTTGTTTGATCAAACCAAGGGTTCATCATCCTTCCCAATACTGGCCAGCTAAATATCCTCCAAAGGTCATGAAGGCAACCATCCTCAACTATAGTTTCCCATTATTAGACGAGAAGAAGAAGAAGAGGAGGAAGAGATTGGATTTATACCCCGCCCTTCACTACCCAAAGGAGTCTCAGAGCATCTTACAATCTCCTTTCCCTTCCCCACAACAGACACCTTGAGGCTCCAGTCACACGGGCCGGAAAACATGGGGGGAAAAGAGTGGCTGTTTGCCCCGGGGCAAAATAATGCGTGGTTGCGTGAGCAGACGTCCCGTGGAGGTCCCGTGGCTAGGGGGGAGGTGCCAATCACAGGACAATCCTGCGGCTGCAAAGAAGCGGGGCCGCGGGGCAAATGGGGTTGTGTTGTTTTTTAAAACTAAAGTGCGTGCATGCTCCATTGGGTGCTTGTGCGCATCCGTGGAGACTTGGGGGGGGGAACCCCTTTTTGCAAGGGGACATGGGCGGGCGCCGGAACTACCACTGAAAACGTGATCAGACGCCCGCCCATGCCCCACGGTTTCCGGAAACTAGTACCTCGGAGGTACTAGTTTTTTACAGTGCAACTTCGGAGTGAAGCCTCTACGCTTCCCAGATGTGGCGGTGAGATCGCACCCGCAAAATCTGCCTATCTTCCATCTCTGTAGCATGCCTAATGCTCAGTGTGACCGCAGCCTGAGATAGGTGGGGCTGAGAGAGCTCTTTTGAGAACTGCTCATGAGATAACAGCCGTGAAGGAACTTATAACTGATCCATGGTCACACCAGCAGCTGCATGTGGAGGAGTGGGGAATCAGCTTTACAGCTATGTCACTTCTGAACGTGGAGTTTCTGTTTAGCTGTCATGATCCGTGTCTACTGATAAACTCTCCCTGCATTTGTGTAGCCCACCGTTAAAGCCGTCTGATAAATTATTTATGCATTGTGTGAAGATAGAACTACATTTTTTTGCCTATCCTGGATGTACCAAAGAAGGAGTCTGCTGTTCTACCACAGATTGTTCCTAAGAACCCTCCATGTCTTTTCATGATCCTGCTAACCCCATTGTCTCACTAGAGGTAATCAAAGGCCAACAACCCATGTTACTCCTGACCTCCTTCAGCTCCTCCATGGCTTCTGCATCATGGGGAATGGAAACAAGATAATGAGAGAGTGGTTGATGTGTGTTTTGTGCTGGACCTAGGAATAAAGTGTGACACCCTCACAGACAATGCTTCCTCTAAGCTGTGGAGTCTTGTGAGCAAAAATTCTACTTTGTGAGCTACTGGCATTAAAGTTGTGAGTAAGCAATTTGGCTACTGCATAAATTAATTTGCTCTGGAGCCATCCTTTCTGAGCTAAGACAAAAATGTGTGAGTCGGAAGCTAAAAAACTGTGAGATAGCTCACACTAAATCAGCTTAGAGGGAACACTGCTCACAGGGTATCTTTCAGGATCCAGTGTGAATTAATTCCAACCTATATAGGTTTTACAGAAACTGAAGACATCCAACATTAAGCTTCAGGTACTTTGGTCTCGGTCTCTCTTTTTGCAAGGGGCAGGCTTCAGGTGCCTTTAACAGCACGAAGGACAGACACAAAGCCTTTCCTAATATAGAATGATGGTACTGGAGGAAGCTTCACCTGCTTACTGATTCACCCACTTATATATTTCTTTCCTTCCAGCTCCACATTGATTAGTTCCACTTGATCAGAAAGTCAAAATACATCCTGCATCTGTCTCAGCTGAGAAAATGAAGCCACACAGGTGCCTTATGCTATAATTGCACATAAGACACGGTGATTACACTGTTGCAGTGAAGAGCTTAATTTGTCCTTAATCATCTTGATTACTTAGGACAGAAACATAAAATGTGACCTGAAGTAGGTCTTTCCCCCACCCTATAGTCAACATTTTAGATGGAAAAAGAGAGAAACTTCCCAGATGTAAGGGTCTTATGCACATGCTTATATATACACTGTAATTATGGGGATAATTCAGATCTTTGTAGGATTATACCTTGTTGGAGCAACAGCAATGGGCTTCCAGGAAAGGGACCTTTACCTATGTAGCAAGATATGGTAGTGGAAGAGAAGCTAGGACCCAGGGAAACCTAAGTTCTCTCCTGATTTTCCAAGGTAGGTAGTGAAGCTGTAGCATTGTTTATAAAAGTAGTGTTGAAGGTGGCTGTGGAGGAGGAGGCTGTGACCACAGACTTTGAGTGCAATGGATGAAGCAATTGCTGGTCCATCCTGCTGAGGCCATTCTTTCTGCTTTCCTTTAGGGAGGGCTGTCGGGGCTTGAAATCTCATAAATGTTGTTGACAGAGTTTAAATATGCAAAAGAAGTGGAGCACTGTCTGTTTAGAGAAAAATAAGTAAGTTTATTATAGAATACACTGTTACAGAGCATACAGAGAGCAAGCCTAAACTAACCAGTCTAACTGCTGTAATAAAAGGAATAACAAACAGGGAAGCTCTCCTCAAGCAGGAAGTCTCCAGAAGAGCCAATCAGGAGGGGATTAGTTGAAAAGACCAGGAAGTCCTTAATCTGACTGTGGTAGCTACTTAACCCCTCCAATGCCCCCTGTATGATATTCCTCTTATGCATCTTGCTTCATGCACACAGCAGATCTTGCATATTCTAACAATACTCAGTGCCTCAGGAGAGACATGTGGCTCTTTGACATGACTGTTGTGGGTTTCCAGAGCACCGTTCTGCAATATGCCACCTGCCTCATATTTCAGGAAAGTGGGCAAAAGCCTTGCCCAATGGGACTTGTAGTTGAAAGGTGGTTGCCACATTGAGACACCTGCTGCTGGATGGAAGTAAATGTGGTTTTTTTGACTGAAGGAGGTAATATTGATTGTGGCTCTCCGCAAGCCACGGAGTGAGTACCAGAGGTCATTTCAGGGGGGAACGCGGGGGATCGCAGTTCCCCTGGGTGAGGTACGGGGGAGTGGGGCACATGACGAAGCCCCGCCCCCTGCTTCCGGCCGCCCTGCTTCCGGCCCTCATTCAGCCAGGAGGAGGCAGGAGAAGAGGGAGGGTAAGTTGCTTCCTCCCTGCCTCTCCCCACCCCTGCCTGCCTGGGGCCAGGGAGGGCCTTCGCGGGGCTTCCTTGCACTCCCGCCGGCCTTGCAGGTCTACCGCCGGGCCCCTCATGGGGCTCGGCAGTGGAGCTGCAAGGCCGACGGTGGCGGCCGGGACCGTTGGGGGTGGGGTGTGTGGCCTTATGACACATTTCTGGTGATGTCAGGGGGTGTGGCCTTATGACACACTTCCGGTGATGTCAGGGGGTGTGGCATATGCTAATGAGTTATGCTAATGAGTCCCCCTAGCTCTTTTTCTACGAAACGACCCCTGGTGAGTACCACTCGTCTAGATAGTTAGTTTGGTCAGGTTTATGATCGGCAAGGAATAAATGAAATTCTCAGGCCTTCCTCTGACAGGGTTGCCACCTGTAGAATGACAAAATCTCATACCTGGGTGGAGACAAAATAGTCAAGGAGTAGAGCTTGTGCAACTGGAGCTCAGTCAACAGGTAAGAGAGCACAGTCATTAGGAAATGTCTTGTTCAAGGCAAATGTGTGGCTGTTCCATGTGTTCAGAAGACCCCTTCTTCCAGGCAATACATCCATATATGATCCCTAGCCAACTCAGATCAACCTAATGGACTCTAGGACTGCATTCCCACATTTCACTATTGTGCTATAGCAGTAATTCACAACCGTATATTCCTGCATAGATGAGATAATCCAGGAGGGAGAGTGTTTGCTGTTGCTGTAGGATAACACAGTATCCACTTATGTTTGAATGCAGCATAACTTTCTTTCAACTGTGTGCAAAGCAAGTACTAAAACTGTGGAACTCAAGCAGAGGAGCCCAGATACAGTTCACATATTAATTGACATGGATGGCAATATCTATATGGATTAGAATACATTTTGGGAAACTCTCTATTCATTCTGCAGGTGGAAAACACTGACACCGAGAGTTTCTAGTTTAAGAACAATCAATGAATGTGTGGTGTTTGCCTGCTTCCTGGTCATTCCTGTTCTCTGCTGGCCTGGGCATAACCAGAATGGGCTGTGCTGGGATCACCCAGCATAAAGTCTGGGAAGCATTGCAGTGCTTGGCTGAGCAAGGGTTTACTGTTGGTGGCAACTCTGCACCAGTGGCTGCATACCCTTTGTGATCCATGTGATCCCTATGTGAGCCGCTCTTGTGGCAATACCACAGTGGAAGTACCATTAGCAGCAAGAGTTGCTGCTATGACAACTGCCTCTGCAACCACCCTCCCCCCCAGCCCAAGATGAAGTGCATCCTGCCTGGTAACTGCCTGGTAACTGCTACTGGACAGCACCATGCCCTTCCCTCCTTTCCCAGAAAAACCTTGCCCCATGCTTTTGTGCTTAGTACATGCTTGTGTACAACACCTCCTTCTCCCAACAGTAAAAAATGGGGTGGAACCAGCCACGGGGGGGGGGGGGGGGAAGATCCCCTATTAAAAATAACCTTACACACTTGACAAGCCTGCAGTCCCGGAATGAATGCCTTCCTCTCCCTTCTCAGCCAAACGAGTCAGGGGCACCCTTGAATGAGTGGGCAAAACTAGCTTGTAGAGATGGAAGACAGGATGATCCACTAAAAAGACCCCATGGGCTGCATCTCTGCTCCTGTTTATGATGTTGGGAAAAGGGTATTAATTATTTGCTTCATCTACACCTTGCCTTTTCCTTGAGTGGGGACCCAAACTGGCTTACATGGATCTCTTTTCCTCCATTTTATCCTTACAACCACCCTACATGGTAGGTTAGGTCGAGAGTGTGTGACGTGCCCAAGGTCACCTAACAAGCTTCCATGGCAGAGTGGGGATTCGAACCTGGATCTCCCAGATCCTAGCGGGCACTTTAGCCACTACACCACACTGAGCTACTGTGCCTGCACCCTCCTCAGGCTGTCCTGTTACAAACATTTGGGGAGAACCTTGACATTTTGGTGTTGCCGCTGAAGCTTCAGGCAAGAACTAAACTTCCCTTGAACTTTTACAAGCTGTGCATAGATATGAGTTTCTCACCTGCTTTGGGTCTTTTTTCACTTGCTAAACTGGATGTGCTTAAATCCGCCAGCTGCCTTAAATCATAGATCAGCAATGATGAGCCACTTGTTCGGAGGTCATGGAGGTTATGGAAAACACCCCTGTTTTTCTTGGTGCAGCTGCAGCCTCAACTCAACCGCTAACAGAGAGAACAGATGATCATTAAAAAAAAACCCATTAAAAGGATGATAACTTGGTTTCATGAAAACAATACAACTTCTCCTTCTTTGGGTGCAGCTGGCATCAGCCGAATCCATCCAAACAATTGTGTGAGAATGGGGCAAGGCTCTTCCAGAGTATCAGTCTGCTGCTTGCAGTGACTACAACTGACTTGGGTCCAGTTCAGGAAGCACCATAGCTTGCTTCACAAGGGTGTGTAGCTCTAGTGAAATATCCAAGTTTTACCTAATTTGACTTACACACGAGAAACACTTGTTATTTGTCCATGGCACTTGACATACTGCTTCTGAGTATGTAGGTTTCATTTGGCCTAAAATCATGGGTAACAGTTGGAAACAGACCGTCACTTATGAATGTGTATAATTCATCCACTCCAGTTATCTTCAGAGGCTCTGTCTCAGGTGCCCCTGCCTTCTGTTAGGCAGGTGGCAACTCAAGATTGTGGTTGGTTGTGGCACCAAGATTGTGGAATCCCCAGTAGGGATGCCAGTCTCCAGGCAGGACCTGTGGATCCCCCAGAATTACAGCTCTTCTCTAGACTGCAGAGATCAGTCCCCTGGGGAAAAAATGGATGTTTTGAAGGGTGGACTCTATGGCCCTGTACCCTACTGAGGTCCCTGTCCTTCTCAATGTTCATCTCCAAACCTCCGGGAGTTTTCCAACCTGGATCTGGCAACCCTTTCCCCCCCCCCCAAATCACCCACCGGTGGTCAGGGAGGACCTGACAACTTTGCTCCCTGCGGTTATTCGTCTGTCCCCTTCTGTCACTGTTTTCTGCCAGTGGGTGAAGACGTTTTTATTTCACCTGGTGTTCCCTTAATAATCCTTCCTCCCTGTCCCATGTTTATAATTGATGTCTCTTTATATCCCATTGTTTGTATATATATATTAGTGTTGTGTAGCCAGAGTGGTACTGAACTAGGATCTGAAACACCCAGGCTCGAATCTGTCATGGAAGCTTGCTGGGTGACCTTGGACCAACCATTCTCTTTCAGCCCATCCTACCTCTCAGGGTTGTTGAGAGGATAAAATGGAGGAGGGGAGAGTGATGTTGTAAACCACTTTGAGTTCCCATCGGGAACAAAAGTAGCATATAAATATCTATATCTTTATATTAGATGTTACCTAGAAGATGAGAGAAAGATATGGAACAGCTCCTTGTCCTTGTAATGTCTAGTACTACTAAACAAACACCTAACCCACCATGCAATTTAAAATAGTTTCAGAATCAGGAGTAACTTTGATATGACTGCAAAAAATGACATGGGCATTTCACTGTATTATTTTCTGTCCTTAAGTTCTAGATATGTGTAGATTGAGGCAAAATAACATTCATATTTTGGGCCTTTTATGGTTCAATTGTATTCTTCTATCATAAACCAACTGAATTTTTGAGGTGGTTAGGTAACTGTTTCTGAATTCTGTCCAAGTTTTTTAAAAAGTATCAGGAATGTACTCAGTGTTTACTTGAGCGTGAGGATCTTCAAAATATGCTCTTTTAAAACAAGTGCTGTTTTATACCTTAATTTTCCAAGAAGGATTTTAAAAGAGCAAGAATTACTGACATACATCGACAGAATTCTTACATAACACTGAGCTAGGCAATACTTTGGAGTGAAAGAAAGCAGAACAGTATCTTTGATCTTGTTTTCCATTACTACTTTTCTGTGCCAAAGAGATGTGAAAAAGAATGTCCACTTCTGGAAGTTGCTTCACACAGATGTTGGGAGGGCCACCATCCACCACCCTTGGCCTCTTCCCCATGCCACATTTCACCACAGATGTTGATCCAACAAAGTTGGGGAAAGGTGGACAGGGATTAGGAACAGTTTCATTGTCTCTAGTCACTCTCTCAATATTCAGAATATTTCACACAAACGTCCAAAAGGGAAATTGTTAAAAAAGAAAACTTTCTCTTCATTACACATTTAAAAGAGAGCTGAAAACTTTTTGATTGTAAACACGAAATGCTATTGTGAAATGTGGTCTGCAAATAGGTTCCTTCCTACTAATGATCCCAAGATGCTAAGCACGTGACTGTCATTGTTTAACCCAGAGCTGTCTCCTGTTGTGTTTTTGCTGCCACATTCCATTGATGCACCAGTCAAGCCAGCAGTGCATTTGAATGGTTTGGTATGCTTAGGATCATTTAAGCCAGTCCAAGTGAAGCCACAGTCTACATTGTTTTTAATTAACTTGTGATCGCTGAAGATGCATATTTTGAATTCCCTGAAGGAAAGACATATATGAATGAAAGAATAAGCTCAGAGCTGACAAAATAGGGCTGTTTTTATTTCTGCACAGCTCTATATATTTTTAAATGTGGGTAGGGCAGAAGACTATTTTCCATAGACCCTTGGAGTGTCTATTAACAACAGTTCAGGGTTTTTTTTGTCTCTGTCTGATCCTTGACCTCTAGAAAAGTGCCAGAGGCCTCAGAACTGGCCATGAGAAAGTAAACTCCACAAATACTAGCAATGGACTGCTAGGCCATTTGTAGGAATCAGTCCATCATATATATCTAAAGTGAATGGATGTTACTGGAAGTTTATTGTATGCCCTGTTTGTGGGCACTCTGGGGCCACTGGTTGACTGCTGCTTGAAGCAGTATGCTGAACTAGATGGTCTACAGGGCAGCTCCAGCAAGGCAGCTCTTACATTTCTTTGAAATGGCTCAGTTTTTCCTTCAAGACCATCAATCACATTTTCACGTCATCATTTCTCCTCAGAGCTCCATGGGCAATGTCTATCGTTTTCTCCTCTTCCATTTGATTCTCACTACAACTCTGTGAATGAGGTAAGGTTGAGAGAGAGTGAGTGGCCCAAGGTCACCCAGAGAGTGACGCTGGAGCACAGGAATGTACAGCCAGGTTTCCCAGATCCTAGTCCATCGTTCTGAGCACTATACCACATATCTCATGTATTTTGTTCCTGAACTAGCTCTGGTAACGGGAAACAGAGTTGTTTGGCTTGGCTTATAAATATTTTTTTTTCTGTCACTGTTTCTAAGAAAGTATTCTCAACAACATGTAGCATTTGACATTTGTGATCTTTGAAGAAGAGATATATATATGTGTTATATATTTTATGTTCCATTTAAAACAGTAATTTTAGCAGCCAAGATTTCTTTACTTTTGTGGGGTGTTTTTATTAGAAGAACACATTCTTTAAAGATAGTCAGTTTATGACTGGACTCTTATATCATAATAGGAAATACGGTTTGAGCCACAATTTCCTGTAATTGTTGTCTCACTAGTACATGTGATATCCTTATGCACTCAAGGGATGTTGTGCATGTTTGCTTCTCTTTTCATTAAAAAGAACCCCCCCCCATTTATCTAGTAAGAGAAACTTTCTATGGCTTGTATCCTACTAGCTTTTCTAGTAACAAAAGTTGAAATAGGGGAACACTTTTGACTGCCAAAAACTTGAGCTGAGGATTGTGTGACCTGCATGGCCAAGAGCCAAATGGAATGGGGGCTGCAGTGAGGAGAGGAATGAGGAGAAATTGGTAGGATACAATCCTTTGTCACTAAGTATTCACATTTGTACAGGCTCTTTAAAGATGACCTGGATGTCCATATGTTAGCAGCATCCAACCATTCCTGGACTTTATGGAGTAAGACCTTCCTCTTGCACTTTAGTCCATGGAGCACCCTGAAATTGGGTTCTTGGATATCAGCAGATCCTCAAGAACAGCATCAAGCACAAAGTAGAGGTCTACCATTTAGGATTGCCAGCTCTGGGTTGGGAAATACCTGGAGATTTGGGGGGTAGAGCTTGGAGAGGGCAGGGTTTGGGGAGGGGAGGGACCTCAGTAGGGTATAATGCCATAGAGTCTACCCTCTTGTATAGGAATATGGATTCCTATGGGCCTCATGTCTCCCTTAGAATGTTCTGTAGGCTTCCTGTTTCCCCCTTGGAATGTACCCCCTGTTGCTCTGGTTTCCTATGTAAGCCAGGTGGCTGACCATTTGCTCAAATTGCCCCCATAAACCAAATGCCTCTGCTGAAGCATGGCAGAGACGCACGTAGGCTCCTGGATGGGAGGGGCTCAGGGATCATCTTACTGCAGAGGATGGTTCCTGGACCCAACCTATCCCCACCCATTTACCATGACAACCCCAAATTTGGAAAGTACCTGTCTCATTGTGGTTGGCTACTGGCCAGGGCTGGTCATAATGAGATTGGGGTTCAAATTGGCTAACCCTTAGAGAGGAGCTCACTTTTTTGGCTTGCTCTCTCTCTGTTCCTGCATGTACCCTGGAATGCTGTCTCTGCCATGGGATGAGACAGAACAAAGGATTCTTTGTGAGCTGAAGCACATGGCTCTGTGCCCACAAGGATGGAGCTATTCTTTCTCAAGATATTGGACTCTTACTATGGACTATTGACCCTCCTTGCTGTTGGTAAATATGCTCTATTGTGTAGTTATGCAAAACATTGCCAGGTTGTTATTTTATAATCTTTTCTAGTCTGATGGCAAGTCTGTGATAAATAAACTCTATTCTGTTTATAACTTGTGTCTGATTGATGTACATTTGACTCCAAGCTTAAATCCTGTTGCCTGAAACCGCTCTCCCAGTTAAGCTACTTTATGGTATCAAGTCTCAGAGGCCAGTTAAGAGTCTGAACCTTGCTCTTGGACTGGAAGGGACTATAGTTGAAAGGTTCTGGTGGCTGTGTCTGTAAATCCAGAGAGACTACCTCTCCTGGGTTCTTGTGTAATTCATTGTTTCAGTCAATGAGTCTTTCTCTTCCCATTCCTGGACTGGTCTGGGGAAGAGAGAGAACCATGACACCTCTGAAAAGCAGTCATTTTCTCCAGGGGAACTGATCTCTGTAGCCTGGAGACCAGCTGTAAAAGCAGATCAACAGGCCCCACCTGGAGCCTGGCAACCTTACTGCCATCAAAGGTAGGCAGAAACCACTTCCCCATCTTCCAAAGACTTGCTATGAAGTATCCAAAAGAGTGTGGTTGGATCCACCTCTCTATATCTAACAGCAAAAGCAAGAAAACCAGACCATTCACAGACAAGCTAGAAGTCTACTTAGGGGCATTTCACAGGTATATAGAACACATGAAGAACAAAGTTTTAGTCCAGTGGCACTTTTAAGACCAACAAAGTTTTATTCAAGGTATGAGATTTCCACTTTTATTTGGGCCAGCTATACTGTTACCACAACTGGCCTGTCTCAAAATTAGGGGAAATTAGCTACGAGATAGAGGAAGCCAGAAGGGCACACCTTATATACTAAGGTCCAGTTCAGTATGAAGACTCCAGATTTAAAGAGTATTTAATGGTTTTATTAGAAAATATCCCTGCATACAATCATGCCAAGCAATTAAAATATACATGCAATCCAGAACTAAGAACTAAGAAATTAAGAGGTGATGATAGAGACGTTAAGGAACAGTCATAGGGGTTATACTACCTGTCCAGATGTGCAGACATCCGTGTAGAAGAAAGCACAAATGGCCAGTGTTTCACGCAGAGAAAAGGAGACCCAAAGTAGAGGCTTTGGGGGTATACCCTATTGTAGGTGCCCTCAGAGTACACACACAGGCTGGGCTTACTTCCTGTTTTTATAGGAATTTGAGGGGTGGTCTCCCTGGCCAGAACGTGATGCTTGATGGGTTTAATAATCATTGATGGTCTTACCAGGGTAGGTTGAATTCAAAGTGCTGGATCTTACTTATAAGGACTCAAAATGGCCCAGGTCAGTGTACCTGAAGGACCCCCTCCTCCTATAGTGTCCATCCTAGTAGTTAATATCCTTTTCTGAAGCCCCCTCTTTGTGCCTTCACTTGGAGATGTGGGGACGGCGGACATCACAGACAGAGCTTTTTCAGTGATGGCATCTTGCCTTTGGAACTCTGACCCCCTCGAGGTTTATTTGGCCAAAATATTTTTCTTTCCCCAGGGCTTTAGCAGAAGAGTTTCTATAGGCCAGTTTTCAGCCAGAGAGCTGTTTCATGGATATAGGGTTGCCAGGTCACTTACCCCCCCTGCTGGAGTAGCTTCTGGTCTGGCACTAGGCACATCGCCAGGGATGATCTAGCATTCAGCTTGAAAACTCTATGATACTATAGAGTTTTCATGCCAAATGCTAGAGTGTCACCCTGGCGATGTGACCAGTGTGATGACATCACCTCTGGGTGATATTATCATGCTGGGCACATTGGCCCAATCTGGGCACTTTGGGGGTGGGGTTCCCCCCACCAGCCAAATCCAGGCCGGCGGATTGGGGGCCCTTTGAGTGGGCAAACCCCCACCACCTGGGGGACCTGGCAGCCCTACATGGATACTGTTTTGGGCTGCTGAAGATTATTTTATGCTGTTTGTATTCATAGAATCATAGAACCACAAAGTTGGAAGGGGCCATATAGGCCATTTAGTCCAACCCTCTGCTCAATGCATGATTAGCCTACGGTATCCCTGACAAGTGTTTGCCAAGTGCTGCTTAAAGACTGCCAGTAAGGGGGAGCTCACCACCTCCCTAGGCAGCTGATTCCACTGTTGCACAACTCTTACTGTAAAAAAGGTTTTCCTAAAATCCAGCCGGAACTTTCCCACCCTTAATTTAAACCCATTATTGTGAGTCCTATTCTCTGCTGCGAACAGGAACAGCTCCCTACCCTCCTCTAAGTGACAGCCCTTCAAATACTTAAAGAGTGCAAATGTCCCCCCTCAGCCTCCTCTTCTCCAGACTAAACATTCTCAACTACCTCAGGCCTTCCTCATAGGGCTTGGTCTCAAGGCCCCTGATAATCCTTGTTGGTCTCCTCTGAATGCACTCCATTCTGTCCACATCCTTTTTGAAGGCCTCCAAAATTGCACACAATACTCAAGGTGTGGCTTGACCAGTGGTGGGCTCTTGGCTTGTTTTATGGCTGACTTTACTACTGATTATTTTTATAGTCTTGTTTTAGGACTTGTTTTTGGAGCTGCGGTGGCTCAAGTGGTTAAGACGCTGAACTGCAGGCTGTGGAAGGTCGGTAGTTCAGCAGTTCGAGACCCGGGTGCCGCATGACGGAGTGAGCTCCCATCTCTAGTTCCAGCTCCTGCCAACCTAGCAGTTCGAAAGCAAGAAAATGCAAGTAGATAAATAGGTACCACTTCAGTGGGAAGGTAACAGTGTTCCGTGCGCCTTGGTGTTTAGGCATGCCGGCCACATGACCACGGAAATGTCTTCGGACAGCACTGGCTCTTCGGCTTTGAAACGGAGATGAGCACCACAACCCTAGAGTCGGATTCGACTGGCTTTCGAGCAAGGAAACCTTTACCTTTATCTTTAGGACTTTATTGTTCTGCCACTTTTCACCTTGTGAGCTGCCCTGAACTGCTCTTCATAGAGGAGTCATATATTTTTTACAAATAAACCAATAAGCCTATAGAGTCCATATGGTCATTGTTTCAAAAGCACCCGATATAGTATAAAGTGGGGTAGATCCAAAATCAGCGGTACCACTGAATCTCACTCCTCCCCTTCTTACTACACCCCTGTCTCAAGTACCCTTTGTCCATGCAGGCCCCATGATCTTCGGTATAACCTCCTCTGGTGGTCAAAAGGGACACTTTCTCCCTTTTTTAATCAGCAGGGAAGTGCGTGGTGTGCACAAAGTTTCCCAGGGCATGGAAAAACAACCATTTTAATGGGAGGAAGAGATGGTACATTTTCTATTCTATGCTTGGGGGTGGGGGTTACATTGCACCCAAGTGCCAAACTTGTTAACAATCATGTGCTTTTCAATTTCCTTACTTTCCAACTCTCTTTCATTTTATGTAATAGACCCCAACACAAAGCCACTGTAGCTTTCTTTATACCTCTCCCCCATATCAGCAGGGGTGTCAAACATACAGCCTGATCAGGGCTGCAATCCGGCCTGAGAGCAGGCCTTCTATCAACCTTTTT
Organism: Gekko japonicus; assembly: GCF_001447785.1. Classification (NCBI taxonomy): domain Eukaryota; kingdom Metazoa; phylum Chordata; class Lepidosauria; order Squamata; family Gekkonidae; genus Gekko; species Gekko japonicus. The sequence goes on along the minus strand of NW_015171535.1, from coordinate 216,017 downwards.
TCATTTTAGAAATGGAACATAATCCTCTGCAGGCACAGGTGTTTATTGTACTAGCAGGGAAGCACAGAATAACAACCCACAGCCATAACCTTTTAATCACTAATTAGATTAAATAAACACTTTTCTCTGGCTAGCTGGTGGGGATTGCTGGCAGAATTTAATAAGCCTGGGTGATGGAAAAGCAAGGATACTTGGCAATGGGATCTGTCAGCTACAAGGCTTCTAACTTGGGAAGATACGGCAATATGTGAAAGCTATAATGGGTGTTTTAGAAAATAGACCACCAAGATTTATATTCACTATGTCATGACACCAGTAAATGTTCCACTGAGGTCTTGGGCATTAGAATCCTGGTGCTGCCATCAAGGGGCTCTCTCTCACTGGATCCAGCATAACCCACTGCCTTTGGTGCCCTGATAACCCCAGTCAGTGACTGGCACAGCATGACAGTGGTCTGGCTCAGATGGGAAAGGATCAGTATCCCAGCTGCACAGCTTTGCAAGATATCCTAGCATGTCTGCAGTATCCATACGCAGTGCATAAATAAGAATGGCAGTGACTCATTTGCCTTTGAAAATAATATGGAGACAAATCACATTATTTGTTATGGCACTGATGATCTGGGAGGATAGACTACAGAGAGAAGGCATTTCATTTGAGCCACAGAGGAAAAGAGGAATTTTAGGGATGGGTGACTGGTATGGCACCACAGGGTAGCCGCAGGTTATTTATGATTTGATATTGGGCTTTTGTGTGTGTGTGTTTTCCTTGGTTCCCTTTCCTTTAGTAGCTAATTTATGTCTGTGTGTCTGTCTTTATAATATTTACATTACTGATTGCAGTTACTTTATCTTGTGTAACTGCCTGGAATGCACATATGCCCTCTACCCTATGGCTGCCTTCCTAAGAATGCCAAATGTCAGCCTTTTAAGCAATGTCCTCTTTCCTGATATCCTAGAGATACAAGAAAGTCTGTGGTCCCTCCATAGAAATGGCTTTGTTCTTCAGGATGCCAGTAAAGTTACCAGCCTCAAGGTGGGGTCTGAAGTTCTACTAGCATTACAACTGATCTCCATACTAAAGAGACCAGTTCCCCTGAAGGAAAAGCAGGGTCAGCAGATGGACTCTATTGTATGCCATACAGTGTAGGAGAAGCAAAAGTCCTAGAGTGACAGCACATAGCTGAGTTCCCTCTCATCCCCAAACTCCACCCTCCTCAGGCGCCATCTCTAAATCTTCAGCAACTTCCAAAGCTGAAGTTTGCAAGATGCAGACTTCTGCTTTCTATACAATGCTGCTTACCTTCCATGGGATGTAAATTGCTGCCCATTGTGCAATGGTGCCTGCTTTCTAGGAGTGCAAATGCACCATAAGCATCTTTTTGTAGGATACAAATACCACACTTATAGAAAATCAGCTAATTAGTTTTCTCAAGGCTTCAGCATCCAGGTTTTTTTTTCTTGAAATGGTGAATTTCCTGGGGACTGGAGTTCCATTTAACCTTTATCCTCATTAATATCACTGCGGACTTGTTTAAGATGTTAAAAGAGCTGGCACTGTCTTCCTTTCAGCCAAGCTGACAGGCCCACCATGATGGAACAGAAGGTGTCTTGTGGAATCCTATTTGCATTCTCATTTCATATGTATGACAGCTGGAATCAAAACAGAAAAAAGTATGATGATCCTAACTGAATTTGACATCACTCTCTCCTTGGTGTTAATCCCATTTTTAAAAGTTTCCTCCTGCACTTTGCACCTTCCTGTGTTGTCCTCCTGCGTTTGGTCAGAGATTGCAATCACAAAGTAATGAGTTGGAGAAGAAGGGTCAAAACCATTAAGGCTTCAGCAAACACATTTGAAAAGAAGAAGCTTGCAGTCCTTCAGAGCAAGCCTTCTAGTTTTTAGAGATAGTCTCCATTTGTGCCTCTGTGTATGCATTACCAATCAATCTCTGGCCCTAGCACTATACTTGCCACAGAATTTGACCTGCAGTGAAAACAGAAGTGATATTAAAGATTCCTTCTTAGGAAAAAAACTTTTTAAGGAACTATGAAGGAAACTAAAGTTTTTTTAAAAAAGAAAAAGACAGAAAACATTTCTCAAAGAAGTTCTCAAAACCCTTTATTTATTTTCATTTTTCGGGATGGCCAGATAGTGCTATCAGGTGTATTACCTGGACTTGCATTAATGTCCATATCCCCAGAAGAATGGCATACTTTTACACAATGCATTGCTTTTACAGTTGCCACCAAATGTGTCCTAAAATGAAATTTAAAAAAAGATTATTTATTTTTATTTATTTATTTATTTATTTATTTTGGGATTTATATCCCGCCCTACCCATACGGCCCAGGGCGGCAAACAAGCGGCAGCGCCGAAAATAGAACATAGGTTACATTAAAACCCTAATAAATACAGACTAAAATGGTGCTCTACAAGATTTTTCCTCAAGTAAAATTTCTCAAGTATTTTGAGGAATGAAACACGTGTTGCAATGAGGCTAGCCAAGTTCGGTGAGCAAGTTGAAGAAATTTCTACCTGCCATTACCAGTAGTTAGAATGCATAGGTCACTTTCCTCATCTACATGAGTAATTCTGAAGGGGGGAAACTTAATGAACAAGATTGTCATCTAGATATATATAAAAGGCTAGCTGTATTCCCATCAACTCACCTTCTACCTGATTGGGCCAGTCTTTTAAGGTCATTTGCATATGCGGGCTGATTGGGCTTTGTTCCATTCTGCATGTCATTCTTTCCCCGCCATAGCCAGTCGGAACACAGAGGTTGTTTTCATATGTAGCCGGATTGGCCCTTGCCTCCAACATTCTAAAAAGCATGCTGTTGCTGTTAGGAGTCATTGAGAGTGTCCTGAGGTAAAATACATCTCCCAGTCTTCCCCTAAATGTTCATTGGGGTTGCCAATCTCCCTGTAGGGCCTGGAGATCTCCTGGAAATTACTGTGTTCCCAGCCACAGCACATCATTTCCCCTACAGAAAATGTGTGCCTAGATGCACATACTCTATGGTAGCCCGTAACACAAGCATGCCATGCCAAAAAAGACAGAGCCCACCACAAGCACATGCTGATGCTGAATTCCACAAGGCTGAAAATGACAGGAAAATCCACCAACAATGTACTGCAGATGAAAAGAATGTGAGCTTCAGTGTCTGTGTAATCGTTGTCATCCTGTGATGCCAAACCAAAGAGATGCTGAATCTCTCAACATGCGTGCTGTCCATACTGCACAGGCACAAAACATGACTCCTGAACAAAGGGCATGTCTCACCAAATGAAAGGCGCACAGACAACTCATTAACAGACAGCAAGAAACAGCAGAGGTAACTGTTGAAAGACATCAAAACCACAATAATAGAGATGTTGCAGCTCTCCAAGCTACACAAAACATTACATGCCATAAGGACTTACACCACATAGATTATGAGAATGCTGTTCCTACACAGTCATGTGGCACTCTGGACCAAATTTGTCAATTCTGCCATGCCATGCCAAACAGCTTTTCTACCTTAGCTACCACTGCATAGCCCCAAATCAACACAAGCCAACCTTCACGTGGCACATGGAGATCTCCAGCTATTACAACTGATCTCCAGATGACCAAAATCAGTTCTCCTGGAGAAAATGGCTGCTTTGGCCAGTGGACTCTGTGGCATTATATCTGCTGAGGTCTCTCCTCACCCCAAACCCTGCCCTCACCAGGCTCTACCCCTCAAATCTACAGGTATTTCCCAACCCAGAGTTGGCAACCCTGTAACTGGCTACGAAACTGTTTTCCAGACTCTTTGAACTCAGAAAACATGGCATAGGAGGAGGTGGTTTTTTACCTTAGCCACTGCATAGCCCTAAATTAACACAAGCCAGCCTCCAGGCAGCACCTGGAGATCTCCAGCTATTACAACTGATGTCCAGATGACCAAGATCAGTTCTCCTGGAGATAATGACTGGCTTTGGCCAGTGGACTCTATGGCATTATACCCTGCTGAGGTCCCTCGTCACCCCTTCCCTCCCCAGGCTCTACCCCTCAAATCTACAGGTATTTCTCAACCCAGAGTTGGCTGCCCTGTAACTGGCTATGGAACCGCCTTCCAGACCCTTGGAACCCAGAAAACAGGGCATAGGAGGAGGTGCTTTTTTACCTTAGCTGCCACTGTATAGCCCCAAATCAACATAAGTCAGGGATGGAGGGAATCATACCTATTACCATGTGGCTCTTCTTTCATACTATCCACTTGGGGCAGCAAAATGACTTGAGAGAGCCCTGACTTATAGCTAAGCAGAAGGAAATAAACATGGCTCACCTCCCTCTATTTTTCCCTTCCCTCCGCCGCCCCACAGCCACAGCTGGGACACTCACCTGGAGCCTTTTTCTAGAGCTTGTTGTATTTCTTACAGGCCTTACTCATAGTAGAAACATCACTCTTTTACTTCTTAAGCTATTACTCCTTGGAGTGCCCTGAAACATGTTTCATGGCCCAATTATTTATCACCCCTGTTGACTTTTTCCTCCTATACGTGGACAGTTGCATTTTTAAGATGATCTTAGGGCACTTCCACATTAATATCAAACCAGGAAGTCTCTCAAAGTATCTCAAAGAAAATCTGAGAAGTTGTATGAAGGTTCGATACAGCCAGTGGGCCACCTGTTCTAATCCAATGGGTTCACTTGGATTGGTGGTAATCAACATGACAATTAGCCATGTTAGTTGCAGTTGTCACACATTCTCACGAACCCCTCCATTTCGAAGTGCCCTTAGGTATTTTTTAATCTACATGAAATTGATTCAGGGTTCTACAGGTGGTATCAGGTAAGGACTATGTAAGTGAAGGAGCAGGATGCATTCAAAAGGCAAATTGTGGGCCAGTTGTATAGCACTGGCCAATGTCTGGTTGGCCACCTATCTAGTAGCTGCCAGTTGCTAAGATTCTTGCAAAGAGTGCAGAATTAGAGGGATCTGGTCCAGCAATAATTTTTTAAAATGTATTTATTATATTTATATCCCACCCCTCTCCTGCAATGTGGGGCCTGGGGGTGGCTCAAAACAGTTTTTTTTAAAAAACACACACCATATAACTGAACCATAAGGTTCATCATTAAAACAGATTAAAACAGTTAAAATCCCAAAACAGTTAAAAGCTATTCCTGTGGCCATCACTACATCATCTGGCAGCGAATTCCACATTTTAATCACTCTCTGTATAAAGTAGTATTTCCCTTTATCCATCCTGGACCTATTGCCCATCAGTTTCATTAGGTGTCTTCAAGTGCTAGTATTTTGGGAGAGAGAGAAATTTTTTCTCTTTGTTAACTCTCTCCATCCCATGGCTGCGGTCACACGGAGCATTAGCCACGCTAGAGCGATGGAAGACAGGCGGAGTTTCCGGGCGCGATCTCACCGGCACATCTGGGAAGCGTAGCACTTCCGTGGCTCAACTGAGGCTTCCCGCTGAAAACACGCAGCAAAAAACTAGTACCTCGGAGGTACTAATTTCCGGTAACTGCGGGGCAAGGGCAGGCATCTGATCGCGTTTCCGGAGGCATCCGGCGCCTGCCCATGTCCCCTTGCGAAAAAGATTTTTTTCCCCACATCTCCGTGGATGCGCACAAGCACCCAACGGAGCATGCGCAGTCGTGGTGTACACGGAAAAAAACACATCCAGTTTGCCGCACCGCACGCTTCTTTTTTGCGCGCGGAATTGTCTTGTGATCAGCACCTCTCCCTTCCCATGGAACCTCCACGGTACCTCCACGGTACCTCAACGAGAGGTCTGATCTCTTTACCACGCGTTAGTTTGCCCCAGGGCAAACTGCCACGCTTCCCTCCCCGCAGTTTCCTGCCCGTGTGACCGGGGCCCATGCATAATTTTTTTATACCTCTATTGTGTCCCCTCCTTAGTCAACTCTTCTTGAAACTGAAAAGTCCCAGACTTTTCAGCCTTCCCTAATCATCTTGGTTGCCCTCCTCTGTCCTTTTCCAGCTCTGCAATGTTCTTTTGGAGATATGGTGACGAGAACTGTACACCAGGGGTGTCAAACATACAGCCTGATCATGGCTGCAATCTGGCCTGAGAGCAGCTGACTCTGTGCTGCTTCCTGTTTCTAATATCGCAGCTCCTTCTGGTCAGTCTCTCCTATTTCCTGCTTTAGAGGAGAGAAAGAAAGCTTTCCCTTGATTGACTGAGGGCTCCTTCCCCTCCTCCTCCTACTCTGGGGAGGGAGGGGAAGGGATAGGACCAGAAAGAGGGGGGAAATATCATCTTGTGGGACTTCTAAGAAGGCCAGCAACATTTTTTCCAGGTATAAGCTGGTCACTCTCTCCTATTTCCTGCTTTAGATGAGAGAAAGAAAGCTTTCCCTTGATTGACTGAGGGCTCCTTCCCCTCCTCCTCCTCTGGGGAGGGAGGGGAAGGGATAGGACCAAAAAGAGGGGGGAAATGTCATATTGTGGGAATTCTAAGAAGGCCAGCAACATTTTTTCCAGGTATAAGCTTTTGTGTGTAAGCACACTTTTTCTTGGGGGGGGGGGAAGAAAGCAAGACAGAGCACACCAGAAAAAGAGAGAGAGTCCTGTCTTTAAGACCAAAAGACATTTTATTCCAGGTATAAGAGGGGGGGGAGAGAGATTCAGTTGTGGGCAAGGCATGCAATCACCCAAGCAGAGTTTTAAAATTTTTTACTAAGAGATGATATTCAAACAGAAAAGTGAAAAGTATGAAGCTGCTGGCAGGAATGAAAGCAATTTATGAGCAATGGAAAGCTTGCATTAAAAGCCAAGGCAAAGATAATTGGAGTCTTGCCTGAGCACCAGGGACAGCAGGGGCGCAGAGCAGCTGGTCAGCTTGCACAGGAAGAGTGGGCAAATGGCAGCTACTGGGTTGCACAGCTGCAGTCAGCAAAAGTAAAAAGTAATGAAAGCTTCTTGAAAAAGCAAAACACAGGGCAATTGATTGAAACAGAAGCCAGACAAGAAAATGCAACAGAAATCCCCTAAAGCAAGTAAACTGACCTTAGTCCCTGATCTTCTTACTGGCTTCTGGATCTGACTCTTTTATCTGACTGACACAGCTTGTGCTGCTCCCTGAATGAAGGCACACATCCCATTGATGGTGACCACAAGTCTTGGAGATCTACACCTGAAATCATTGGGTAAGGAGCGTTATAGATTTCTGCAAACCAACTGCCTGTCACAGAGGATTGGGGCTCATTTCCCTTCTGATGATTGAGAAGGAAAATGGTGGGATGGTGCTGGCAGGAGGAGAAGGGCTAACACCTCCACCTAAGAGAGAGAGAAAGCATTTCTCCACTGAACACATGGCTGCTTAGCTAAGAATCATATACCCAGGAGGGTTTCTAAGTGTCTCAGAAGCTTACTTCATGAAAGAAAGGATGCAAAGCATGAGGAAAGTCAGCAAAAGTCAGGAGAAATCTAAATGAATCTGCAGGGTCTAAGGCCTCAGGTTCATTACAGTTGTTAATCCTATTCAGTGCCATTTGTTTTAGAGCTCCTGACAGTATGACACACTGATATAACATGCTGATTAGTTCTTAATGGATCTTAATGATTTTTTTAGTGGACAGGCTATTTAACTAAGCCTTGACCACTTGAATTCTAATGAATCAGGCCTGATCTTGGGCAGACCTACACTGGATCTGCAGTTCCCATGTTGTCAGTGTGAATCTATAACCTTATATGGAGAAGCATTTATTTATTTTAGATATTTATACCTCACTTTTCTCCACAAAATGACTTCCAACACGGTTCTTCTCTCCTTCATTTTATTCACACAACAGCAATCCTGTGATATAGGTTGGGCTGAGAAACAGTGACTGGTCCGAGGTCATCCAGCAAGCTTTCATGGCAGAGGGAAGAGCCCGAGTCTCCAAGATCATAGTCTGACACTCAAACCACTATGCCATAGGGCCAGTTAATAATGGAACGACTGTATGTGTGCGATATTTCCCTATTTTTTTGGGGGAGGATATAAAACTAGTTGGCCCCTACTTACGCATGCTTAGGGAGTGATCTTCAGTGCCTGGCACAGCCTCTTTGCATGCCTTCTGTCACAAGCATTTCCTGTCTTCCTGTCTTTACTGGCATTTTATCCTACATATTTTGAAACTCTATCCCCTCATACACACCTCTCTCTTCAAACATTGCGGATTTCAAAATAAACCCCCAAGGACAGGCTTCCTTTGGCAAAGATAGGACTGGATATTTTATTTTAAAATGTATAGGCAGATTGTGTAATATGCTGCTACAATAACAAGCACTCAGGCAGATGACGGAAGATTGTCCTGGACCTCTTCCTCCAGACTGCCAAACTGCTGCTTTCCCATTCTCGAGCATGTACCTCTTCAAGCAAGCCCGTTTCAGCTTCTTCTCACTGTACAGCTGATTCAGATATATTCCAGCTAACAGATCAGCCAACAGGCTGAAGTGGCTTGATGTACTGATTGTCTATCTCTAGTGTCTTCCTTCTGTCACTAAGCCATTACCAGCCACTAGAGAAAGTCATTTCTTCATTTTGCTTTCCAGACCAGCCTGACTCACAATACCCTTTGGTGAGATTCAGCACTGTTGTCTTTTTGTTCAGCTTTGCTAGCTGCTCTCAGGAATGCTGCCAGAAAGTGTTTTATGGAACAGAAACTGAGCTAGACTTCGAGTCTGAATATGTGGCTGTAAAGTAATGGGGAGAGGACTGTTGTCAGTCCTTGGCAGGGCTATTTTTGGGCAGGAACGCACAGGAACGGAGTTCCGGCTGGCTCCCTAGTTCACCACACCCAGCAGGAACTCATTAGCATAATAGGCCACACCCAACAGCAGAAACTCATTAGGATTGGCTACATTAAGAGTGTGTGGCCTAACATGCAAAGGAATTCCTGCTACAAAAAAAGCCCTGGGTTTTGACAACAAACAAGGTAAACAGAATGACAAGCAACAGGTGGGTGTGGCTGGATAACCACACTTCTGGTAACATGGGGGTGCGGCCTAATGTGCTAATGAGCTGTGCTGTCAGGGGTGTGGCCTAATATGCTAATGAGTTTCTGCTGTTGGGTGTGGCCTATTATGCTAATGAGTTCCTGCTGGGCTTTTTCTACAAAAAGAGCCCTGGTCCTTGGAGAACCACAAAGCACTGTTGCTGGTTTTCATTGATGGATTTGCATATAACACATTTAGTGGCTTATACAGTCTATGCGACTGCTGCTGATCTCTTACTCAAAGCAAGTATCCCTTTGATGTTTCAAAATTCTTGTATGCACACAGGAACACTAAATCTTTTTTTCCTGTCAAATCACAGCTGATTTATGGCAATCCCATAGGGTTTTCAAGCAAGGAGACTTCAAAGATGGTTTGCCATTGCCTACCTCTGCAAAGCAATGCTGGACTTTTTGCTGGCTGGGTGCCGTAACAATAAAATTCATTTTTTTCATTCAATGCTGGACTTCCTTGGTGGTCTCCTGTTCATGTACTAACTAGTGCTGACCCTGCTTGATGAGATTGAGCTAGCCTGGGCCATCTAGGTCAGGACTTTACTTGATCTTCACTTTTTAAAAATGGGACAGTATCGCTAGTTCTTCTGAAAGATTATACATGTGTTGAAGAGAAGAATAGAATACAGAGTGAGCTGGGCACAGCTGTGTTTGGGCTGCACCGTTTCAGGGTGGGATCTCCCATGGCTGAATGCTCCTCCACTCACAAAAGTGTTCCTCCCATAGAAAAATAGCACATCAGGGAGAAATCCAGACTAGTGCCCTTCTCTTTGACATCTAGTTTTCTATGTGCAGATAATTTATTTTGCATGGAAAAGCATTCATTTATGGGAATGCACACCTATAGGCTAAAGAAGTGCAATCTAGATTAAGGATATCTTTTTGATGCAGAAAGTATAGACTTCCACATTTAGTGCCTTTGGGGGACAGGCATCTTCTTGAATGAAGTGGCTGTGCCCCATACTGCCCCACAATAAGGAAGATGATACAGAGTATGAATCATTTTGAAGAGGGGGGGAAAAGCTTTCTGCTCAGGATTCCACATCTGTTCACGTTGTCCTTTCAGTGATTCTGGAAAAAGTATTTGAACATTTGTCAGAGTGATCCTGTACTGAGTAGGGGGTTGGACCAGATGGCCTGTATGGCCCCTTCCAACTTTGCGATTCTATAATTCTAACTTAACATCAGTGTTTCCCTGGCAGCACATGTAGCAGTACTCACAGCTGTAAATTGCTAGTGCAGTAGAGGTATCTAGGAAGAAACTCTAGAAACAATTCCCCAGGTTAGCCATCTTCTCTGTAGAATATCACACTTCTAATGCAGGACTTTCCCATGTCCTGAGGCCTGATAACATACCTCTGTATGTGTGTGTGTGTGTTGTAGTAGTTGTTGTTGTTGTTGTTTTTTTTAAAAAAAAACCTATTGTGAAAAGCATCCTGGAGGGTTTGCTTGTGGTTGCCTTTATCATTGGATTAAAGCCACGCTGCAACAGCTCCCTCTGCCTGGCAGTATGTGGGAAACTCAATTTTCACAGCCACCAGTTATATTGTGTTTGCAAGTCTTTGGTGACAACAGCCACTGCCTGCACTTTTATGATAAGCTGGAGATAAGTTCATGAGGTACTGACAGCGATAAGTTAGTTTTAAGTTAATGATAGTGAGAAACCACTTATAAATTAGCCCCCAGCCACTTATGGCTCTCTCCATAATAGTAAATCCTGACTGACTTGTAAAAACTTCCCTTTACAAATTAATTTAATCTCCAGTATAATTCGTGCTAAGAGGGCATGAAGAATAAGCTTTGAGGGGCAAACTGAGTTTTACTTTCCAATCTCATTTTTAAATTCCATGAAATTATAAAAAGACTGCAGGGAATAAGGCTAAAATGGGTTCAAGGACCATGCAGGTATTCCAGCTTTTTACATCGGCAATCTTTATATTAATGCAGTTTACTGAAACTGAACACATCTGTATATTCTTGCAACAGAGTAATATTAATATTTGCATATGCATTTTGAAAGCAAATGTCTACAATATTTGTATCATAAACAGTGTATTCCTTTCTGTTCTTAGGGCCTAATCCAGTTGGTCCTTTAAGTGTACTGTTAGGTACCTTGCAGCCTTCTGGTTGGCACAGTTGTGTTGTCAAGATGCCCCCATTTTGTTCATGTTCGCCCCACCACCATCTTGGTGTTGGAATCACCACCTCTTGCTGTGTGTCACATCACAGAGTAGGGTTCTGCCCTCACAGAGACAAAATAGAGTCATCAGAGTAAGCAGGACTGCACGTAATTCAATTGCCCTAACTGGAATAGAATTGAGAAGCCTCACCTCATCCAGTAACTGGAGGACAAATTGTTAATCAATGACCCCCAGCACTTAATCAGTGTGCTTTAACCACAAAATAACCCCTGGTCTATCAGCATTTCCCAAATATAGGACTCATGTCCATGTCTGGTAAGCTTTTTGGTAATTTCCTGTCTTAGAGCTGATATCCCAATAATTTAATTTCTACTATGCTGGGAAAGATTGAAGGTCAAAGAAGACGGGGACGGCAAAGGATGAGATGGTTAGACAGTATAGATGCAACGAACATGAAATTGAGCAAACTTCAGAGGACGGCGGAAAACAGGAGGGCCTGGCGAGATCTTGTCCATGGGGTCGCGAAGAGTCAAACTCGACTGTGTGACTGAACAACAAAAATATTTAAATTGCTTGTTGAAGCCCAACTTTACTGATGGGGTCAAGACTGCTTCTAAATACATCCCCCTCACTTGGAAATCTCTTCTTTTTTAGCATATTTGGAACACTTCCAGATCCTGGACCACCCTGTTCTACCCCATTACCATGTTGCCATGGTACAGATCCTTTGTTTTCGCACTCTTCCACTAGCCCTATAACTGGGGAAAAACCCCTCTTCCAGAGTACACTGTTGATTGGTTTCAAACATGCTGCTACCCAAAGAGATAGTCTCCTAATTGGTTGGGGGAATTAGTATAAAGGAGACAGAGCAAGAGGTGGGTAACTGGGATCTTTACCAAGTTATACTAGGATTTTTCCCTTAAGAGAACTCTCACATAGACCAGGAAAATGTTCAACTGGAATTTTTTTTATTAAAAGAGAAAAGAATAAAGCAAAATGCACACAATAAACACACACACAAGGGCTAATTAATAGAAACAAAGGGAAGAAAGGGAAAAAGCAATTTTAGGGAGGGCGATAATTACCAATTTTGAAAAGGTCCATGGAAGCAGCAAGTTGAAGAGCAAAATGGCCAGCATTTTGTGAGAGAAGAGAGCTCAACGAAGTGGGGGTGTATGCGGAGGATCCCCCTCTGCTGGGAAGCAGCACGCCCCAGATATAGGGCAAAATGTACCCTCAGGTGGGTGATGTGATGCCCAAAAAACAATAACTTAATGGGCTTTTCTAAGGTGGACAATGGTGTGGGAGAGATTTGATGACCCTGCAAGTACCAGACAGGAAGGGCTAATGGGTTAGATAAATAGAATTAACTGTTGATTATATTGCTGCTTAATTAAGGTAAGTGGGTGCAGGGCAAGTAAGGTTGGGTGTTGATGAGATTACTCCAAGGGTGAGTCAATAGGTTTTTGGAGACCTGTTGTCCTAAATTATGCATCTTCCCAGGGTGTGGATGGGTTAGTAGACAGTGGCTCAGACTTACACTTCTAAGCTACTTATCCAGGCTTCTTCCTGACTGGCATCCATTTTGTTTCATATTGGGCCAGGCAGTGTCCTGCACTTACGGTTTTGAGTTAATATTTTAAGGGGGTGTTTATGGTTATTCTAGCTATGAACTGCCCCTATGCAAGAAGGAGCAGGACTTCCTGCTCCTGCAGAGCTTCCTTCTTATTGTTGTTCCTCTTTCAGCAGTTAGGTTAGACAGTTAAGTTCTCTCTCTTCTGTGTTCTATAGCAGTTTGTTCTTCTTTAATAAACCTACTTATTTTTCTCTAAACAGTCAGTGTTCCACTTCCTTTGCCTATTTAAACTCTGCCAACACATACAACACAGACTAAGAGATGTACATATACCATATATAGAAAAATAAATGAACTGTATAAAATTATAATGAAAATATATCACCAAAACTCTAAGAAAAAAAATTGGGAAAAGAAGGCAAATGAAAGACAGAGGGAAAGGCAGCTGGAAGGTAGTAGATATACTATTGTATATTTTATTTATTTATCTATTTTTTTATAGCCTGCCTTTCTCCCTGAGACTCAAGATGGATTGCAAAATATAAAAACAATGCAAGGCAGGCAGCATAAGACATCCAATAAATAAATCAATAGGATTAGGATTACAGAATTAGAAAACAAGTGGATAGCCTTGTTTCAGTGGTCACTTCATTTCCCCCTGTATCCCCCTCCCTACACTATTTCCGCTTTCTTTACTCCACAAATGAACTCCAACTAGAAGTGAGCTCTGAAGGCATTTAAATGCTGTCAAAGTCCACCACTGGCCCATGGCCTGTCCAAAGTGAGCTCCGAAACCATTTAAATGCCTTTGGAGCCCACCTCCAGGTCAGGCTGGCCTGACTGGGCTCCCAGAGTGAGCTCCAAAGGCCTTCATAGGCCTCCGGAGCGCACTCTTGGAGCTCAGTCGAGTTGGGTGGCCTGACTCAACTAAGCTCTGAGAGTGAGCTCGGAAGGCTTTTATAGGCCTTTGAAGCCCACTTCCAGGTGGGGCCAGCCAGCTTTCAGAGCCCACCCTGTTGAGGCCTTCATAGGCCTTCAGAGCTCACTCTCAGAGCTCAGTTGGACCAACTTGACCCAAAGGTGGGCTCCAAAGACACTTAAATGCCATTGGAGCTCACTTCCAGGTGGGGCTATGGCCCCAGTAACTTCCCCAAAGCACGAACTGGTTTGTGCAATGGAGAAGTTCATGGAAGTTTGTGGTTTGGGGGTTTGTGAAAACCCTGAACCGCAAACCTCCTCAAACCTCAAGTTTTCCGGTTCATGCCCACCCCTTCTCCTCACAGCCTCTATATCCTCTCCCCTTTCTCTGATTCCTTCTCTCCCTCCCACTCACCAGCCAGTCTATCTTTTATTTGTGCCCTCCCAGTCTTCAGCTTTATGTATTATTTATTTCCTTCATTTATAGCCCACTTTTTTTCCAGTGGGGACCCGAATAAACTGACATCATTCTCCTTTCCTCCATTTTTATCCTTACAGCAACTGTTTGAAGTAAATTAGGCTGAGACAGAGAGTGACTGGCCCAAAGTAATTCAAGAAGCTTCCATGGCAGAGTAGGGATTTGAACCTGGGTTGCCCAGATCCTAGTTTGACACTCTGAACACTACACAGTCCAAGGTCTCAACTCTCCTTCCTTCTCTCCTTCTGGCAACCTCTCCTTGGGAAAACTCTGGCCAAGTTGCAAAAGCAAATCACTCAGGTGAGTTGTGTGGTGGGGCCATTACCAGACCCAGAAAAGTCATGCAAGTTGTGTGGAGGCTGCCACTGGGCCCAGGTAAGTTCTGTGGTATAAAGTCATAACCACCGCTGTACCTCAGTGAGTTGTATAAACTGCATGGTGGCAAGTTGCCTGGTAGTTGCTCCTGGGCCTTATCTTAATGGGTTTCTGCTCCAGAACAGGAGGGCAGGGGGCAGGAGGGGACTGGGAGGCCAAAATAGGCTTGGAAAAGACCTTTCACCATCCTTCACCTTTTACTGACAAAAGCCAAGGTTTGAAGGCTGGCAATATTGTTGTGATTGCCTAACAACCCCCATAAAGTCCACTGAGATCTCAGAGAGCATTCATTTATGAAAGGTACAGGTGCTGCTTTTTATGTGTGTGTGTGTGTGTGTGTGTGTGTGTATGATTTCAGATTCTTCTGCAAACCTGGGGATTTCTCTGGCTTGCAGAAGATCTGTCCTGTCTATTCATGGCTCCAGTCTTCAGATTTAAGTATCCACAGATGGGGCCATGTTGAAAATTAAATATATTGATGCAGACAAAAAATAGGATATGACATACCATACCATGTCTGGTCTTATATATTAAAATATATTGACTTTGTTAATCTAAGTGCATCCATGTGTTTTGTTATGACCCAGTACATGTTAAAGCTCTGTACGTAATACTGTTAGCTTCTCATATTTTTGAGTTCTCTTCAAAAGAGGGAAATTACTTCCATATTGTCTCCAAACAAGCTCCAGAGTTTTTACTGATATGAGCAAGATATTGGGCAACCTGATAAAAATTAAAATTAAATCAAGAAAGCAATCTGTATAACAGTTGAGAAAATACCCTGCTGGGAGGGGGACATGGAATAGACTACTATACTCAATCATCCTTACTTCTTCCAAGTTCTCTCCATGAAAACAGCTCCAGATTCTAGTTTCCAGGCTTTCTGAATGCCAAATAATCCATGATAATCACAGTCTTGATATATCTTTATGTTTCTCTCACATTTGTAGCATTAAACTTTAGAGACTGCCATAAAGCAGTATGCAGTGTGACCTTCCAATGTCACATGAGGTGCTGGCACATCACTCTTTGATTAGCCAAATATAAATCTAAAAGAATAGATGTATGAGCTGTGAGCCATTTTTTTTCAAGCTCTGAAGAATTTAGTAATGACCAGTTCATGACCAGTTCATTCTAGAGTTTCTGCCAATCTTGTACAAAGCATCCTGGAAACAAGACACTGTGAACTATGTTAAAAAGACATTGTGAAATGTGTTTAAATGAACAAAACGTCCTCACTGGTCTGCAAGCAGAAAGACAAAGAGAAGAGCTCAGGAAAGAGGGCAAAGAAAGGGGTATTTCTCATTCTCACATGGATGGAGGGACCCCCCCTCCAATCATGTTGCTGCTTTAATTACTGACCCTCATCTCATCAGGCGGGAACATATGAGAGTGTGGGAGCAACCGTAAGGTCTCTTCCTGCTGCTTCTGAGAATAACATTTCAAGGAAAATCGAAAAGGATGAGAGGGAGCGAAGAAGAGGTGGTCTGCCCTACTTTAGCAGTGTTAGGCACATATCATAGAAGCTATTAATATTTCACCTTTCACACAACCTCTTCAGCTCCACTGAAAAGCAAACTTCTCTCAAATGATTCAACATGCCAGAATAATTCATGCAGTGAGACACTAAAAATGTAACACTTTTAACTCTTATGATATGTATGTGTGATATACATCACTCAAGGTTCCCTGCTTCCTTTGTGTTGATTTGAGGAAGTGGCAAAGAGGTTATTATTGAGTGTCTGTCAACAAACCATGCTGTTTCGGTTCCTGCAGCACTGATGCCTCCCCTTCTTCACGGCTGAAAGCTGTGGGGTTGGATGTGTTCATTAATTACTGACAAAGGAATGTTGCCCTGGGAGGGGCACATCTGCCAGAACGGAATGGTAACAGCTACAAAAGGATAAGACAGGAACCATGATGGACATCTGCATTGCCACAAAGGCCCAAAGGCATGGAAAGCTGTCAGTTGTCAGAAAATATTATATGACGTGTAAAATTTACAAAAAGGAATTAAAAATTCCGACTAAATGGACACTGTTTCAATGAGATGTATAAACAGAACTTGTGTATCTTGTCAGGATTTATGTCTGCCGAACATTTCCACTGCTCCTTAAGGACAGCAATCCTAAGCAAGTCTATTCAGAATTCTATTCAGGTATATCCAATAGGGCTTACTCCTAGGAAAGTATACAGTAGTCTCATCACTCTTTTGGTTGATGGTAATTGTGGATGTGTTGTTCCGTGAGCTGTGGAGAGAGTATCACTCTTTTAGGGGATTGAGCCAACTCCCTTCCCCTATTCCTTATCTCCTTTTAACTGACTCTCAACTTTTGTTGACATCCTGTGCCTCTTGGAGTGTGACCAGTCCTTATCATGCTATTTCGAGGCTTTACATAGAAAGATTGCTGTGTATATACAAGGAGTTCTCTGAATACACAGAACTGCCTATCTGATTTGCAGGAGGTCTAGCTTTTTTATTATCCTAACGGAAGTCAGCCGCTTTATGACAGGAAGGAATGATTTATTTATTTAAATTATTTATAGTCCGCCTTTCTCACAGGCAGATTTGAGAGAGGGAATCAATACAATCAACAGGATAGGACATCCAATAAACAACACAATAGGATTAAGATTGCAGAAATCTGGAACCAACCAGAAATCTAAAAACAGAAGTGAAGCAAACCTAAAGTATTAACACGACACACTGGCAGTAGGAGTGTGCATTCGGCATAAACTGAGCTGAAAAAATACTGGGAAAACACCTTATCGGTATTTTATTGGCTTTTATTTGGGTATATTCAGCTATACCAAAGAGGAGCCAGCCCCAGCTGAGGTAGCAGGAGCTGAGAGGTTCCCACTGCCTTGGCTGGGGCTGGCCTGGCTCCTCTTGCAGCTTGGTTTATACCGAGCTGTAAGAGGAGCCAATCCAGGATCAGCCAGGGTGGAAGGAGCTGAGAGCTTTGCGCTGCCTCAGCTGGGGCTGGCTGGCTCCTCTTGCAGCTCGGCCAGCCCCAGCCGAGGTGACGTGCAGAGCTCTCAGCTCCCACTGCCCCAGCTGATCCTCTCAGGTCTGCATGCAGCGGCAAGAGACCTCCCTGCTGCATGCAGATCCTGGGGACAGTTTCTCCTGTAGCGTGGTTTAAACCCCAGTCAGACTGGCTTTAAAAAATTGGCATTTTTCTTCTTGGGTCTATTGGACCTGAAAATATTCAGAATTTCCCAAAAATCCCAGATCCAAATACCATACTGGTATTGGGATCAATGTTCCCTCTAAGCTGTGAAGTTTTGTGAGCAGAAATTCTACTTTGTGAGCTGCTGGCATTAAAGTTGTGAGTGAGCGATTTGGTGACTGCATAAATTAGTCTGATCTGGTGCCCTCCTTCCTGAGCTAAGACAAAAATGTGTGCGCCAGAAGCTAAAAAACTATGAGCTAGCTCACACTAACTCAGCTTAGAGGGAACACTGATTGGGATCCAGGATTTTTCAGAAATACCTTTTTTTTTCCAGGTCCAATAGACCTGAAGAATGCTCATTTTTCTTTTGCATAGCACTAATTGGCAGTGGAAAGTGCCATCAAGTCACAGCTGACTTATGACAACCCCATAGGGTTCCCTACCTCTGCATAACAACCCTGGATTTCCTTGGTGGTCTCCCATTCAAGTACTAACCAGGGCAAAACCGCTTACCTTCTTATGAGATCAGGTTAGCCTGGGCCATCCAGGTCAGGGTGCATGACACATTAAATGATGCAAAATTACATAGCAGGATCCTATATACAGCAAGCCATCCATAATAGTATAGACCACAGTCCCTCATCATTTATCCAAGTAACACTGTGAACCATTTCTACAATGCAACCTTATTACCTGTGTAGAAAAGCTGTCTTGAATAATTCAGTTTTGCCTAGTTTGCAGAAAGCCAAATGATGAGATAAAAAGAATCCTCATCCCCCAAATAATTTGCCTATCAAGCCAGTCATTCTTTCTGCATCCTTAATGACTCCTGGAAAGTGATTATAGAAACAATACAATTCATTGTAATATTACAGGTCATTAAGTGCTAATCCATCGGGGAAGATTTCTTTCTTTTTTTTTTAAAGAATTTATTTATGCTTTTCCCAACAAACAAACAAACAAAAAATAAAAATCCGAATACATTCTTATTGTACAAATCAGTTTCGGAGTGTTCATTATACATTTTTTTCAAACCATTTATACACTTTAAACCATCTTTTGTTATAAACATTATCGTCTCTTTCTGCTAATATCATATTTAATCTGTCCATTTCTGCTATTTCGAATATTTTTTCCATTATTTCTTCTTTTTTAGGTAGTAAATCTGATTTCCATTTTTTTCGCTATTAGAATTCTGCTTAACGTGAGGATATATAACACAATACATTTATCATCCTTGTTTATTATATCAGGCAAAATATTAAGCAAGTAACTTTCCGGGTTAAGCTGCAGATCTATTCCTACAATTTCTTTTATCAGATATTTTACCATTTTCCAAAATTTTACTATTTTGTCGCACCTCCACCATATATGATAGTATGTTCCTACGTTATTATTACATCTCCAACATATATCCGAGACATTTTTATAACATTTCGCTATTTTATCCGGTGACCAGTGCCACCTGTAAAACATTTTTAGAATATTCTCTTTATAAGGTGTGGCTCTTACTATTTTTTTCGTTTCCCACATTTTTTCCCATTCTTGCATATTTATTATGTGGCCTATATTTTGTTCCCAGGTTTTCATGCAGGGTTTTATTGCTATATCTTCCATGCTTTCCTTCTGAAGAAGTTTGTATAGCTTTTGTATTTGTTTGTCTGCCGAGGACAACCAAATCTTATCTAGTTCTAACATTGAGTCATTGAATTTTATTTTTTTGTCCTTAGCAAATCTTGATTGTAATATTGTTCTTTCCCAACTTGTCAGGTTTATATTCATTATATTATGGAGATGTAATAACGTAGGAACATACTATCATATATGGTGGAGGTGCGACAAAATAGTAAAATTTTGGAAAATGGTAAAATATCTGATAAAAGAAATTGTAGGAATAGATCTGCAGCTTAACCCGGAAAGTTACTTGCTTAATATTTTGCCTGATATAATAAACAAGGATGATAAATGTATTGTGTTATATATCCTCACGATAAGCAGAATTCTAATAGCGAAAAAATGGAAATCAGATTTACTACCTAAAAAAGAAGAAATAATGGAAAAAATATTCGAAATAGCAGAAATGGACAGATTAAATATGATATTAGCAGAAAGAGACGATAATGTTTATAACAAAAGATGGTTTAAAGTGTATAAATGGTTTGAAAAAAATGTATAATGAACACTCCGAAACTGATTTGTACAATAAGAATGTA